>NW_016108392.1:47296-51819 GCF_001604975.1 Cebus imitator
TTTTAGAAGAAATGTGTTCCTAATTCACTGAATCTAAACAAAGATGCAACTTCCTACGGTGAACGAACCCACAGCAGAGCAGTTTGAAATATAAGTTTCTCCTGTGTTTTCGAAGTCATCTTACCATTAATTCTTACCTAGCTGTAAATGGCTGGGAATGTCTGTTTCTAGATTAAACAAACAAAGGGTCTCTGAACTGCCACATTCACCCACCAGTTTAACTCTGTACGTTGAATATAATCCTTTACAATCATTCTGCTGGACAGCTCCGTTTTAGTTTTAGAGCCAGATATTCTCATTACGCCCTAATCTCCCATTCACTCAGGAATATTCAAACACAGCTTTTAGAAGAAAGGTGTTTGTAACTCGCTGAATCTAAACATAGATGAATCTTCCTAAGGTGAACGAACTCACAGCAGAACAGTTTGAAGTATACGTTTCTCCTGTGTTTTAGACGCGATCTTATCGCTAATTCTTATATAACTGCATATGGCTGGAAATATCTGTTTCTAGATTCTCCAAAGAAAGGGTTAGTGAACTGCTACATTCACACATCAGATTAACTCTGTAAGTTGTATATACAACTTGAAAATCATTGTGCTAGATAGCCTGTTTTTGTTTTAGAGCCAGATTTTTCTCATTACACCCTATCCTCCAATTGACTCAGGAATATCCAAACGCAGAGTTTAGAAGAAACGTGTTTCTAACTAGCCGAATCTAAACATAGATGCAACTTCCTAAGGTGAACGAACACACAGCAGAGCAGTTTGAAATATACATTTCCCCTGTGTTTTAGAGGCGATGTTACCGATAATACTTATATACCTGTATATGGCTGGAATATCTATTTCTAGATTCAACAGATTAATGGTTTCTGAACTGCCACATTCACACATCAGTTTAACTCTGTAAGTTGAATATACACGTTGACAATCATTCTGCTCGATAGCTCCGTTTTTGTTTTAGAGCCAGATATTTCTCATTACACGTTATACTCCCATTCACTCAGGAATATCCAAACGCAGCTTTTAGAAAACACGTGTTTCTAACTCACTGAATCTAAACAGAGATGTAACTTCCTAAGGTGAACGAACACACAGCAGAGCAGTTTGAAATAGACGTTTCTCCTCTGTTTTACACGCGATCTTACCACTAATTCTTATATACCTGTATATTGTTGGAAATATCTGTTTCTAGATTCTTGAAAGAAAGGGTTGCTCAACTGCTACATTCACACATCAGTTTAACTTTGTAAGTTGATTATACACCTTGACAATCATTCTGCTAGATAGCTCCGTTATTGTTCTAGAGCCAGATATTTCTCATTACACCTTATACTCCCATTCACTCAGGAATATACAAACGCAGCTTTTAGAAGAAACCTGTTTCTAACTCGCTGCATCTAAAGATATATGCAACTTCCTAGGGTGAACGAACACACAGCAGAACAGTTTGAAATATACGTTTCTCCTGTATTTTAGATGCGATCTTACCATTTATTCTTATACACCTCATACGGCTGGAAATATCTTTTTCTACATTCTCCAAAAATGGGTTTCTGCACTGCAACATTCACACATCACTTTATCTCTGTAAGTTGAATACACACCTTGACTATCTTTCTGCTAGATCCTCCATTTTTGTTTTAGAGCCAGATATGTCTCATTACACCTTATACTCCAATTCATTCAGGAATATCCAAAAGCAGCTTTTAGAAGAAAGGTGTTTCTAACTCGCTGAATCTAAACATACATGCAACTTCCTAAGGCGAACGAACACACAGCAGAGCAGTTTGAAATGTACGTTTCTCCAGTGTTTTAGAAGTGATCTTAAATCTAATTCTTACCTAGCTGTATATGGCTGGAAATATCTGTTTCTAGATGAAACAAAGAAAGTGTTTCTGAACTACTACATTCACATATCAGTTTAATTCGGTAAGTTGAATATACCTCTTGACAATCATTCTGCTAGATAGCTCCGTTTTTGTTTTAGAGCCAGATATTTCTCATTACACCCTATAGTCACATTCACTCACGATTATCCAAACGCAGCTTTTAGAAGAAAGTGTTTCTAACTCGCTGAACCTAACCATAGATACAACTTCCTAAGGTGAACAAACACACAGCAGAGCAGTTTGAAATATACGTTTCTCCTGTGTTTTAGAGGTGATCTTACCGCTAATTCTGACATACCTGCATATGGCTGGAAATATCTGTTTCTAGATTAAACAAAGAAAAGTTTTCTGAACTGCTACATTCACACATCAGTTTAACTCTCTATGTTGCATATACACCTGGACAATCATTCTGTGAGATAGCTCCGTTTTTGTTTTAGAGCCAGATATTTCTCATTACACCCTATACTCCCTTTCACTCAGGAATATCCAACGCAGCTTTTAGAAGAAACCTGTTTCTAACTTGCTGAATCTAAACATAGATGCAACTACCAAAGGTGAACGAACACAGAGCAGAGCAGTTTGAAATATATGTTTCCCCTGTGTTTTAGACGCGGTCTTACTGTTAATTCTTACATACCTGTATATGGCTGGAAATATCTGTTTCTTGATTAAAGAAAGAAAGTGTTTTTGAACTTCAACATTCACACATCATTTTAACTCTGTAAGTTGAATATACACCTTGACAATCATTCTGCTAGATAGCTCCATTTTTGTTTTTGAGGCAGATATTTCTCATTACACCCTATACTCCCTTTCACTCAGGAATATCCAACGCAGGTTTTAGAAGAAACGTGTTTCTATCTACCTGAATCTAAACATAGATGCAGCTTCCTAACGTGAACGAACACACTGCAGAGCCGTTTAAAATATACGTTTCTCCGGTGTTTTAGACCTGATCTTACTGCTAATTGTTACCTAGGTGTATATAGCTGGCAATATCTGCTTCTAGATTAAACAAAAAAGGGTTTCTGAACAGCTACATTCACACATCAGTTTAACTCTGTAAGTTGAATACAAACCTTGACAATCATTCTGCTAGATAGCTCCCTTTTTTTTTTAGAGCCAGATATTTCTCATTACACCTTATACTCCAATTCATTCAGGAATATCCAAATGCAACTTTTAGACGAAACGTGTTTCTAACTCGCTGAATCTAAACAGAGATGCAACATCCTAAGCTGAATGAACACACAGCAGAGCAGTTTGAAATACACGTTTCTCCTGAGTTTTAAACGCAATCTTACCGCTAATTCTTATAAAACTGTATATGGCTGGAAATACCTGTTTCTAGATTCTCCAAATAAAGGGTAGCTTAACTGCTAGATTGACACAGCAGATTAACTCTGTAAGTTGAATATCCACCTTGACAATCATTTTGCTAGATAGCTCCGTTTTTGCTTAGGGGCAGATATATCTCATTACACCCTATACTCCTATTCACTCAGGAATATCCAACGCTGCTTTTAGAAGAAATCTGTTTCTAACTTGCTGAATCTAAACATAGATGCAACATCCTAAGGTGAACGAACACACAGCAGACTAGTTTCAAATCTACATTTCTCCTGTGTTTTAGACGCGATATTCCCACTAGTTCTTGTATATCTGTATATGGTTGGAAATATTTCTTTCTAGATTCTCCAAGGAAAGGATTGCTGAGTGACACATTAACACTTCACTTTAGCTCTGTACGTTGAATATACACGTTGACAATCATTCTGCTCGATATCTCCATTTTGTTTTAGAGCCAGACATTTCTCATTACACCCTATACTCCCATTCACTCAATATATTCAATCACAGCTTTTAGAAAAAACCTGTTTCTAACTCGCTGAATCTAAACATAGATGAATCTTCCTAAGGTCAACAAACACACAGCAGAGCAGCTTGAAATATACGTTTCTCCTCGGTATTAGACGCGATCTTTATGCTAATTCTTACATACGTGTATATGGCTGGGAATATCTGTTTCTAGGTTCTCAAAAGAAAGGGTTTCGGAACTGCTACATTCACACATCAGTTTAACTCTGTAAGTTTATTATGCACCTTGACAATCATTCTGCTAGATAGTTCGGTTTTTGTTCTAGAACCAGATATTTCTCATTACACCCTCTACTCCCATTCACGCAGGAATATCCAAAGGCAGCGTTTAGACGAAACGTGTTTCTAACTCGCTGAATCTAATCATATATGCAGCTTCCTAAGCTGAACGAACAGAAAGCAGATCAATTTGAAATATACGTTTTTCCTGTGTTTTAGACACAATCTTACAGCTAATTCTCATATACCTGTATACGGCTGGAAATATCTGTTTCTAGATTAAACAAAAAAGGTTTCTGAACTGATACAATCCCACATCAGTTTACCTCTAGAGTTGAATATACACCTTGACAATCATTCTGCTAGATAGCTCCGTTTTTGCTTTAGAGTCAGATATTTCTCATTACACCATCTATTCCCATTCACTCAGGAATATCCAAATGCAGCGTGTAGAAGAAACGTGTTTCTAACTCGCTGAATCTAAACATAGATGCAACTTCCTAAGGTGAACGAACACACAGCAGAGCAG
>NW_016108392.1:52437-53491 GCF_001604975.1 Cebus imitator
CAAAGAAAGGATTTCTGAACTGCTGCACTTATACATCGGTTTACCTCTGGAAGTTGATTGCACAGCTTGACAACCATTCTGCTAGATAGCTGCATTTTTGTTTTAGAGCCAGATATTTCTCATTACACCCTATACTCCCGTTCACTCCTGAATATCCAAACGCAGCTTATAGAAGAAACGTGTTTCTAACTCTTTGAATCTAAACATAGATGCAACTTCCTAAGGTGAATGAACACACAGCAGAGCAATTTGAAAGATACGTTTCTCCTGTGCTTTTGAAGCGATCTTACCACTAATTCTCATGTACCTGTATATGGCTGGAAATATCTGTTTCTAGATTCTCCAAAGAAATGGTTTCTGATCTGCTGCATACATACATCAGTTTATCTCTGTAAGTTGAATGTTCAACTTGTCAATCATTCTGCTAGAGAACTCCGTTTTTGTTTTAGAGCCAGATATTTCTCATTACACCGTCTACTCCCATTCACTCAGGAATATCCAAGCGCAGGTTTTAGAAGAAACGTGTTTCCAACTCGCTGAATGTAAAAATAGATGCAACTTCCTAAGGCGAACCAACACACAGCAGAGCAGATTGAAATATGCATTTCTCCTGTGTTTTAGACGCTGTCTTACTGCTAATTCTTATAGGCCTGTATACGGCAGGAAATGTCCGTTTCTGGTTTCTTCAAAGAAAGGGTTTCTGAACTGCTACATAAACACATCAGTTTAACTCTGTACGTTGAATGTACACATTGAAAATTATTCTGCTAGATAGCTCCAATTTTGTTTTATAGCCAGATATTTCTCATTACAGCATATACTCCCATTGACTCTGGAATATCCAAGTGCAGGTTATAGGAGAAACGTGTTTCAAACTCGCTGAATGAAATGTAGATGCAACTTCCTAAGATGAACCAACACAAAGCAGAGTAGGCTGAAATATTCGTTTCTCTTGTGTTTTAGACCAAGTCTTACTGCTAATTCGTATATACGTGTATAGAGCTGGAAATGTCCGTTTCTGGATTCTCCAAAGAAAGTGTTTCTAAACTGCTAC
>NW_016108392.1:54486-56221 GCF_001604975.1 Cebus imitator
GTTTAACTCTGTAAGTTGAATATACACCTTGAAAATCACTCTGCTAGATAGTTCCGTTTTAGTTTTAGAGCCAGATAGTTCTCATTACACACTATACTCCCATTCACTCAGGAATATCCAAATGTAACTTTTACAAGAAACGTGCTTAAAACTCGCTGAATCTAAACATAGATGCAACTTCCTAAGTTAAACGAACACACAGCAGAGCAGTTTTAAATATATGTTTCTCCTGTGTTTTAGACGCGATATTACTGCTAATTCGTATATACCTGTCTAATGCTGGAAATATGTTTCTAGATTCTCCAAAGAAAGGGTTTCT
Source organism: Cebus imitator (assembly GCF_001604975.1). Classification (NCBI taxonomy): domain Eukaryota; kingdom Metazoa; phylum Chordata; class Mammalia; order Primates; family Cebidae; genus Cebus; species Cebus imitator. The sequence goes on from NW_016108392.1 coordinate 54,806, forward strand.
GAAGTGCTTAATTCACACAGCAGTTTAATCTGTAACTTGAATGTACACCTTGACAATCATTCTGCTAGATAATTCCGTTTTTGTTTTAGAGCCAGATATTTCTCATTACACCCTGTACTCCCATTCACTCAGGAATATCCAAACACAGCTTTTAAAAGAAACGTGTTCTTAACTCGCTGAATCTAAACATACATGCAACTTCCTAAGGTAAACCAACACTCAGCAGAGCAGTTTTAAATATAAGTTTCTCCTGTGTTTTAGACGCAGTCTTACTGCTAATTCTCATATGCAGGTATATGACTGGAAATAACCATTTCTGGATTCTCCAAAGAAAGGGTTTCTAAACTGCTGCATACACACATCAGTATAACTCTTTAACTTGAATGTACACCTTGACAACCATGCCGCTAGATAGCTGTGTTTTTGTTTTATAACCAGATATTTCTCATTACTGCACATACACCCATTCACGATGGCATATCCAAACGGAGCTTTTAGAAGAAACGTATTTCCAACTCACTGAATCTAAACACAGATGCAGCTTCCTAAGTTGTACAAACACACAGCAGAGCAGTTTGAAATATGCATTTCTTCTGTGTTTTAGACGCAGTTTTACTGATAATTCTTATATGCCTGTCAGTGGTTGAAAATATCCATTTCTGGATTCTCCAAAGAAAGAGTTTCTGAACTGCTGCATACACACATCACTTTAACTGTGTAAGTTGAATGTACACCTTGACAATCATTCTGCTAGATAGCTCCTTTTTTGCTTTAGAGCCAGATAATTCTCATTACACCCTATGCTCCCATTCACTCTGGAATATCCAAACGCAGCTTTTAGAAGAAACGTGTTTCCAACTCGCTGAATCTAAACATGGATGCAACTTCATAAGGTGAACAAACACACAGCAGAGAAGTTTGAAATATGTGTTTCTTCTGTGTTTTAGACGCAGTCTTACAGCTAATTCTTATATGCCTGTATATGGCTGCAAATATCCATTTCTGGATTCTCCAAAAAAAGAGTTTCTGAAATGCTACATACACACATCAGTTTTACTCTGTAACTTGAATGTACGCCTTGACAACCATTCTGCTATATACTTGCATTTTTTTTTTAGAGCCAGATATTTCTCATTAAAGCATATACTCCCTTTCATTCTGGAATATGCAAAAGGAGCTTTTTTTCCCCATTTATTTATTTTATTGTATTTTAGGTTTTGGGGTACATGTGAAGAACATGCAAAATTGTTGCATAGGAACACACATGGCAGTGTGATTTGCTGCCTTCCTCCCCATCACCTACATCTGGCATTTCTCCCCCTGCTATCCCCCCCCAGCTTCCCACCCCCCACCGTCCCTCCCCTATTTCCCCCCAACTGACCCCAGTGTGTAGTGCTCCCCTCCCTTTGTCCATGT
>NW_016108392.1:56386-61353 GCF_001604975.1 Cebus imitator
CAATGAACATTCGTGTACACGTGTCCTTATAGTAGAACGATTTGTAATCCTTTGGATATATACACAGTAATGGGATTGCTGGGTCAAATGGAATTTCTATTTCTAGGTCCTTGAGGAATCTCCACACTGTCTTCCACAATGGTTGAACTAATTTACACTCCCACCAACAGTGTAAAAGTGTTCCTATTTCTCCACATCCTCTCCAGCATCTGCTGTCTCCAGATTTGCAAAAGGAGCTTTTATAAGAAACATGTTTCCAACTCGCTGAATCTGAACATAGGTGAAGCTTCCTAGGGTGAACAAACACACAGGAGAACAGTTTGAAATATGCGTTTCTTCTGTGTTTTAGACGCAGCCTTACTTCTAATTCTTATATGCCTGTATACAGTTGGAAATATCTGTTTCTGGTTTATTCAAAGAAAGGGTTTCTGAACTGCTACATACACACATCAACATTCTACGTTGAACGTACCATTCTGATAGATATCTCCATTTTTCTTTTAGAGCCAGATATTTCTCATTACAGCTTGTACTCCCTTTCACTATGGAATATCCCAACGCAGCTTTTAGAAGAAACGTGTTTACAACTCGCTGAATCTAAACATAGATGCAGCTTCCAAAGATGAACCAACACACAGCAGAGCAGTTTGAAATATTCATTTCTCCTGTGCTTTTGACGCAGTCTTACTGCTAATTCTTATATGCCTGTATATAGCAGGAAATATCCGTTTCATGATTCTCCAGTGAAAGGGTTTCTGAAATGCTATAGACACACATCAGTTTAACTCTGTAAGTTTAATGTACACCCTGACAAATATTCTGCTAGATAGCTCCGTTTTTGTTTTAGAGCCAGATATTTCTCATTACACCATATACTCCCATTCACTCAGGAATATCCAAACGAAGCTTTTAGAAGAAACGTGTTTCCAACTCGCTGAATCTAAATATAGATGCAGCTTCCTAAGGTGAACAAACACACAGCAGAGCAGTTCAAAATATGCGTTTCTTCTGTGTTATGGACGCAGTCTTACTGCTAATTCTTATATGCCTGTAAATGGCTGGAAATATCTGTTTCTGGATTCCCCAAAGAAAGAGTTTCTGAAGTGCTACATACATATGTCAGTTTAACTGTGTACGTTCAATGTACACTTTGACAACCATTCTGCTAGATAGCTCGGTTTTTGTTATACAGCCAGATATTTCTCATTACACCATATACTCCCATTCACTCTGGAATATCCAAACGGAGGTTTTAGAGGAAACGTGTTTCCAAATCGCTGAGTCTAAAAATAGATGCAACTTCCTAAGTTGCACAAACACACAGCAGAGCAGCTAGAAATATGCGTCTCTTCTGTGTTTTAGATGCAGTCTTACTGCTAATTCTTATATGCCTGTATATGGGTGGAAATATCAATTTCTGGATTCTTCAAAGAAAGAGTTTCGGAACTGATGCATACACACATCACTTTAACTCTGTAAGTTGAATGTAAACCTTGACAGCCATTCTGCTAGGTACTTCCTTTTTTTGTTTTACAGCCAGATATATCTCATTACAGCATATACTCCCATTCAATCTGGAATATCCAAATGAAGCTTTTAGAAGAAAGGAGTTTCCAATCCGCCGAATCTAAATGTAGATGCAGTTTCCGAAGTTGAACAAACACGCAGTGGAAAAGTTTGAAATATGCGTTTCTTCTGTGCTTTAGACGCAGTCTTACTGCTAATTCTTATATGCCTTTATACAGCTGGAAATATCCGTTCCTGGTTAATTCAAAGAAAGGGTTTCTGAACTGCTACATACACACATCAGTTTAGCTTTGTAGGTTGAATGCACACCTTGACAATCACTCTGGTAGATAGCTCCGTTTTTGTTTTAGAGCCAGATATTTCTAATTACAGCATATATTCCCATTCACTCTGGAATATCCAAACGCAGCTTTTAGGAGAAACGTATTTCCAACCCACTGAATCTAAACATAGATGCAACTTCCTAAGGTGAACCAATACACAGCAGAGCAGTTTGAAACATAAGTTTTTCCTATGTTTTACACGCAGTCTAACTGATAATTGTTATATGCCAGTATACGGCTGGAAATATCCGTTTCTGGTTTGTCCAAAGAAAGGATTTCCGACCTGCTAGAGAAACACATCAGTTTAACTCTGTAAGTTGAATGTGCACCTTGAGAACCATTCTGCTAGAGAGCTCCATCTTTGTTTTAGAGCCAGAGATTTCTCATTTCGCCATATACTCCCATTCACTCTGGAATATCCAAACGCAGCTTTTGGAAGAAACGTGTTTCCAACTCGCTGAATCTAAACATAGATGCAACTTCCTAAGGTGAACCAACACACAGCAGAGCAGTTTGAAATATCCGTTTCTTCTTTGTTTTAGACGTAGTCTTAATGCAAATTCTTATATGCCTGAATATTCCTGGAAATATCTGTTTCTGGATTCTCCAAAGAAAGTTTTTCTGAACTGCTACATACACACATCAGTTTACCTCTGTAAGTTGAATGTACACCTTGACAACCATTCTGCTAGAGAGCTCTGTTTTTGTTTTAGAGCCAGACATTTCTCATTAGAGCTTATACTCCCATTCACTGTGAAGTATCCAAACTCAGCTTTTTGAAGACACGTGTTTCCAACTCACTGAATCTAAACATTGATGCAACTTCCTAAGTTGAACCAACACACAGCAGAGCGGTTTGAAATATAGTTATTCCTGTGTTTTAGATGCAGTCTTACTGCTAATTTTTATATGCAAGTATATGGCTGGAAATATCAGCTTCTGGTTTTTCCAAAGGAAGTGTTTCTGACTGCTACATACACACATCAGTTCATCTCTATAAGGTGAATGTACACCTTGACAAGGATTCTGTCAGATAGCTCCGTTTTTGATTTAGAGCCAGAGATTTCTCATTACAGCATATACTCACTTTCACTCTGCAATATCAAAACGCAGCATCTAGGAGAAACGTGTTTCCAACTCGCTGAATCTTAACATACATACCCCTTCCTAAGGTGAGCCAACACATTGGAGAGAAGTTTGAAATACATGTTTCTCCTGGGTTTCAGACCCAGTCTTACTGCTAATTCTTATATACCTGTATACGGCTGGAAATATCCGTTTCTGGATTCTCCAAAGAAAGGGTTTTTGAACTACTGCAGACAAACGTCAGTTTAAATTTCTATATTGAATGTACACCTTGACAACCATTCTGCTATATAGCTACGTTTCTGTTTTAGAGCCAGATAATGCTCATTACAGATTACACTCCCATTCACTGTGGACTATCTAAACGCAGCTTTTAGGAGAAACGTGTTTCCAACTCGCTAAATCTAAACATAGATGCAACTTCCTAAGATGAACCAACACACAGGAGAGCAGTTTGAAATATTCGTTTCTCTTGTGTTTTAGACGCAGACTTACTGTTAAGTCTTATGTGCCTGTATATGGCTGGAAATACCCATTTCTGGATTCTCCAAAGAAAGGGTTTCTGAACTGCAAGAGACACACATCAGTTTAACTCTGTAAGTTGAATGTACACCTTGACAACCATTCTGCTAGGTAGCTCCGTTTTTGTTTTAGAGCCATATATTTCTCATTGCACCATATAATCCCCTTCACTCTGCAATATCCAAACGCAGCTTTTAGAAGAATCGTGTTTCCATCTCGCTGAATGTAATCATAAACACAACTTCCTAAGGTGAACAAAGACACAGCAGAGCAGTTTAAAAATATCTGTTTCTCTTGTGTTTTAGATGCAGTATTACTGCTAATTCTTATATGCCTGTATAGGGCTGCAAATATGCATTTCTGGATCCTCCAAAGAAAGTGATTCTGAACTGCTACATACACACACCAGTTTTACTCTATAAGTTGAATGCACACCTTGACGACCATTCTGCTAGTGAGCTCCGTTTTAGTTTTAAAGCCAGATATTTCTCATTACAGCTTATAATCCCATTCACTCTGGAATATAAAAATGTAGCTTTTAGAAGAAACGTGTTTCCTACTCGTTGAAGCTAGACATAGATGCAACTTCCTAAGATGAACCAACACACAGCAGAGCAGTTTGAATTATGTGTTTCTCCTGGGTTTTAGATGCAGTCTTACTGATAAGTCTTATATGCCTGTATATGGCAGGAAATATCCGTTTCTGGATTCTCCAAAGAAAGGGTTTCTGAACTGCTAGAGACACACATCAGTTTAACAAAGTAAGTTGAATGCACACCTTGACAACCGTCCTGCTAGATAGATCCGCTTTTGTTTTAGAGACAAATATTTCTCATTACACTATATACACCCATTCACTCTGGAATATCCAAACGCAGCTTTTAGAAGAAACGTGTTTCCACCTCGCTGAATGTAAATATAGGTTCAACTACTTAAGATAAACCAACTCATAGCAGAGCAGTTTGAAATATTCGTTTCTCCTGACTTTTAGATGCAGTCTTACTGCTAATTCTTATATGCCTATATATGGCTGGAAATATCCATTTCTGGATTCTCCAAACAAAGTGTTTCTGAACTGCTACATACACACCTCGGCTTTACTCTGGAAGTTGAATGTACACGTTGACAACCATTCTGCTAGAGAGCTCCGATTTTATTTTAGAGCCAGATATTTCTCATTACAGCGTATAGTCCCATTCACTCTGTAATATTCAAACGCAGCTTTTAGAAGAAACGTGTTTCCAACTCGCTGAATATAAACATAGATGCAACTTCCTAAGATAAACCAACGCACAGCAGAGCAGTTTGAAATATTCGTTTCTCCTAAGTTTTAGATGCAGTCTTACTGCTAATTCTTATGTGCCTGCATGTGGGTGGAAATATCCATTTCTGGATTCTCCAAAGAAGGGTTTCTGAACTGCTAGAGATACACATCAGTTTAATTCTGTAAGTTGAATGCACACCTTGACAATCGTTACGCCAGAAAGCTCCGCTTTTTTTTTTTTTTTT
>NW_016108392.1:61514-64952 GCF_001604975.1 Cebus imitator
TACACTCCCATTCACTCTGGAATATCCAAAAGCAGCTTTTAGAAGAAACTTGTTTCCAACTGGCTGAATCTAAACATGGATGCAACTTCCTAAGATAAAGCAACACACAATAGAGCAGTTTGAAATATTCGTTCCTCTTGAGTTTTAGATTCAGTCTTACTGATAATTCTTAAGTGCCAGTATATGCCTGGTAATATCCATTTCTGGATTCTCCAAAGAAAGGGTTTCTGAACTGCTACATACACAAAGCAGTTTTACTCTGTACGTTGAATGTACACCTTGACAACCATTTTAGAAAGCTCCGTTTTTGTTTTTCAGCCAGACATTTCTCATTACAGCTTATAAACCCAATCACTCTGGGATATCCAAATGCAGCTTTTAGAAGAAATGTGTTTCCAACTCGCTGAATCTAAACATAGATGCAACTTCCTAAGAAGAACCAACACGCAGCAGAGCAATTTGAAATATTCGTTTCTCCTGTGTTTTAGACATGGTCTTACTGCTAATTTTTATATGCCTGTATACAGCAGGAAATATCCATTTCTGGATTCTCCAAAGAAAGTGTTTCTCAACTGCTACATACACACATCAGTTTTTCTCTGTAAGTTGAATGTTCTCCTTGACAATCATTCTTCTAGAGAGCTCCGTTTTTGTTTTAGAGCCACATATTTCTCATTACAGTTTATAACCTCATTCACTCTGGAATATCCAAACGCAGGTCGTTAGAAGAAACCTGCATCCATCTCACTGAATATAAACATAGATGCAACTTCCTAGGATGAAACAACACACAGCAGGTCAATTGGAAATATTCGTTTCTTTTGTGTTTTAGACGCAGTCTTACTGCTAATTCTTATATGAATGTATATGGCTGTAAGTATCCGTTTCTGGATTGTTCAAAGAAAGGGTTTCTGAACTGCTAGAGACACACATCAGTTTAACTGTGTAAGTTGAATGTACACCTTGACAACCATTCTGCTAGATAGTTCCTTTTTTGTTTTGGAGACAGATATTTCTCATTATACCATATATCCCCATTCACTCTGGAATATCCAAAAGCAGTTTTAAGAAGAAACCTGTTTCCATCTCGCTGAATGTAAACATATGCTCAACTTCCTAAGGTGAACAAACACACAGCAGATCAGTTTGAAACATGTTTTTCTTCTGTGTTTTATACGCAGTCTTACAGTTAGTTCTTATGTGCCTTTATATGGCTGTAAATGTCCATTTCTGGATTCTCCAAAAAAGTGTTTCTGAACTGCTATATACACACATCTGTTTCACTCTCTTAGTTTAATGTACACCTTGACAACCATTCTGCTAGATAGCCCCACTTTCCTTTTAGAGCCAGATATTTGTCATTACACCATATACTCCCAATCGCTCTGGAATATCCAAAATCAGCTTTTAGAAGAAACGTGTTTCCAACTCCCTGAATGTAAACATAGACGCAACTTCCTAAGGTGAACAAACAAACAGCAGAACAGTTTGAAACATGTGTTTCTTCTGTGTTTCAGATGCAGTCTTACTGCTAGTTCTTATATGCATGTATATGGCTGGAAATATTTACTTCTGGATTCTCCAAAGAAACTGTTTCTGAACTGCTACATACACACATCAGTTTTACACTGTAAGTTGATTGTACACCTTGACAACCATTCTGCTGGAGAGCTCCGTTTTTGATTTAGAGCCAGATATTTTTCTTTACAGCTTATACTCCCATTCTCTCTGGAATATCCAAACGCAGCTTTTAGAAGAAGCGTGTTTCCAACTCGCTGAAACTAAACATAGATGCAACTTCCTAAGGTGAACCAACACACAGTAGAGCAGTGTGAAATACTCGTTTCTCCTGTGTTTTAAACGCAGTCTAACTGGTAGTTCTTATATGCCTGTATATGGCTGGATATATCTGTTTCCAGATTCTCCAAAGAAAGGATTTCTGAACTGCTGCACACACACATCAGTTTAACTCTGTAAGTTGAATGCACACCTTGACAATCGTTCTGCAAGATAGCTGTGCTTTTGTTTTAGAGACAGATAATTCTCATTACACCATACACTCCCATTCACTCTGGAATATCCAAACTCAGGTTTTGGAAGAAACGTGTTTCCAACTCGCTGAATCTAAACATGCATGCAACTTCCTAAGATAAAAAAAACACACAGTAGAGCAGTTAGAAATATTCATTTCTCCAGAGTTTTAGATGCAGTCTTACTGCTAATTCTTATGTGTCTGTATATGGCTGTAAATATCCAATTCTGGATTCTCCAAAGAAAGAGTTTCTGAACTGCTAGAGACACACTACAGTTTAACCCTGTAAGATGAATACACACCTTGACAACCCTTCTGCTAGATAACTCCGCTTTTGTTTTAGTGCCAGATATATCTCATTACACCCTATGCTCCCATTCACTCAGGAATATCCAAACTCAGCTTTTAGAAGAAACGTGTTTCCAACTCGCTATATCTAAAGACAGTTGCAAATTCCTATGATAAACCAACACAGAGTGGACCAGTTTGAAATATTCGTTTCTCCTAAGTTTTAGATGCAGCCTTACTGCTAATTGTTATGTGTCTTTATGTGGATGGAAATACCCATTTCTGGATTCTCCAAAGAAAGGGTTTCTGCACTGCTAGAGACACACATCAGTTTAACAATGTAAGTTGAATGCACACCTTGACAACCGTTCTGCTAGATAGCTCCGCTTTTGTTTTAGAGCCAGATATTTCTGATTACACCATATACTCCCATTCATTCTGGAATATCCAAACACAGCTTTTAGAAGACACGTGTTTCCAACTCGCTTAATCTAAACATAGATGCAACTTCCTCTGAGGAACCAACACACATCAGAGCAGTTTGAAATATTCTTTTGTCCTGTGTTTTAGACTCAGTCTTACTGCTAATTCTTTTATGCCTGTTTATGCCTGGAAATATCCGTTTCTGGATTCTCCAAAGAAAGGGTTTCTGAACTGCTAGAGACAGACATCAGTGTAACACCGTAACTTGAATGTACACCTTGACCACCATTCTGCTACATGGCTCCACTTTTGTTTTGGAACCAAATATTTATCATTACACCATATCCTCCCATTGACTCTGGAATATCCAAACGCAGCTTTTAGAAGTAGCGTGTTTCGGTCCGGATCCAAGATGGCCGTTTAGGAACAGCTCAGGATCGCAGCTCCCAGTGAAAGCGCAGAGGGTGAGTGGACGCCGCGTTTTTATTGCCCACAGACTAGGAAATTCCCGGGCAGTGGTGCTCCACGGTCGCCAGTGCGGCTGTTTCGGCCAGCGCGGCCGTGCCGGCCAGCGCCGCGGCTTTGCCCCACGCGGCTGCTTTGTCGGCGCCCCGGAGCCGCGCTTCTCCGTACAAAATACACTGGTCCGGGGGCCCTTTTGGCTGGCGATTGGAGCCACGGGAAGTCGCCCGTAC
>NW_016108393.1:0-4046 GCF_001604975.1 Cebus imitator
AATATTTGTAAACACCTTATTCACAATAGCCAAAACTAGAAACAGGCCAATAACACCAAAAAGTTCAGATACATGCCATATAATGAAAGCATCTCATAACCATTGTTGCATTAAAAAAAAAAAAAAGGCAAAATCAGTACACTCCTTCACGTGATTTCAAGAAGAAGCAAAAGTAAATCACAGAGATAGAAATCAGAATGGTGACTGCCTAAGTGGGGATGGGGTGAGGGTTGACTGGAAAGGGGATCTAATGACTTTTTGGGCTGGTGAAAACGTCCCATAAATTGATCTAGGTGATGGTTTCTTATGTTTAAATTCACTGGGCAGTGAATTCAAGATTGATGCACTTTGGTCATTTACTGATAGCAAATAAATACATAAATAAAAATTGGGGTTGGGGAATATCATTGGGTTTCAATTTTATTGTATTCTTTAGGTTTTACTTAAAATACCCAGTCTGAGTGAGAACTCTCATCTTCTCTTGTTCATTTCTGACTTGGTCTGAAAAGGCCCCAGGGATATTTGAAATATCTGAGCTAGATAAACAGTACCGCCACATTATGTCGACAGCAAAAGATTCCAATAAGATTGACTGAGAGGGAGCTCCTCACCTTTTGGGTGTTGCACTTGCTCACAGAGGGGCAAAAATCTAGCCTTTCAAGATGATGTGCCCCGGCGTGCAGCGTAGGGGTTCCTTCTATTCTCATCACTACAGAGAGCTCTGAAACCACAGGAAAGTTGTAACCTCTCTAGTCACAGCTAAATGGGGCATCCTAGGCTGAGGCTGGAGGCTAAAGGGAAGGAAGAACACTCCACCCTAAAAAGGACACTGCCTTGATTGGGATTGGAATCGAGATTGCTGCGGCCACAGCCTGGAGGTTCTAACCACAATAGGATCACAGGGAGCTGCTGGAGCTGAAGCGTGCTGGGCTCTTTCTTTAAACTTAATGTATTGGGCTGCTTCTGTTTTGGAGACCTAAAGGTCCACGTAGATTTCACTCTTTCCTGCTGTCTCTCCATTCCCCTCCCCCCTTTCCCTTCATTCTGCTACAAATAGAAACACACACACACACACACACACACACACACACACACACACACACCCCACTTCTCATCTCTCCCTGGTGCAGTCCTCAGCGCTGCACAAACCTACTGCAAAGTTTCCTTTCCAGGGTCCCCACCTCTGCTGACTTCCTTGCCCTCCTCCCGGCAATTCCCTGTTAGACCCACCCCCTGCCCCACCCCAGGCACGCACCTGAGCTCCTCAGCTACACAGGCAGAGTGGCTTGAGAGGGGCAGGACCCCTCTCTTGCAATTCGCCCCCAGAGGGCTTCGCCCCTTGCCCTCCTGAGGGAAGCGATAAACCAATGGAAATTAATGCTTTTTAGAAATAACTTACTTCCCCTTCACAACCAGTCTGGGCTACATGGCAAAATGCTGCCTCTACAAAAATACAAAAAGTAGCCAGCTACGGTGGCCTGCACCTGTTGTCCCAGCTATTAGGGGGCTGAGGCAAGAAGATCTCATCCCCGGAGGTCGAGGCTGCAGTGAGCACGAGTTTGCACCCTGCACTCCAGCCTGGGCTACCAAGTGACACCCTGTCTCCAAAACAAAACAAAACAAAACTTCCCCCTGGAAAAACAGTTCATGATTTCTATTTTCAGGGCTCTTCAAAGGAATAAAAGCTAAAAGATTCATTTGACAAGTCCTAGGTGCGCGCCCTGGTGAGTGCCAGACCCTGCTCCCGAGAGTGGAACCACCAGCGACCCTCACCACCATCCCTGCCCTGGTGGAGCCCCCATGTGGGACACAGAATTTGAAGATGGCAGCAGAAGCTCCACAGAGGCCCCGAAAATGACTGGGCAGGGTGGGTACAGGCTCCCTCCCTCACTGGGTGAAGAACAAAGAACAGGAAGAGCCCTCCCGGCTGGGCGTTCAGCTTCCCTTGGGCTCTTGGCGGCTCCGGCCACTGACCGAGGTGTTTCTGGGGGCTTCTGAAGCAGGCCAAGGGCAAGGGGGGGAAGGCCATTCGGCTATTCTTCTGACTCCAGAATCTCCCAGCGCAGGTGTGCAACGTGACCAGAGCGACTCAGGGCTCTAAACTCTCAGGTTTTCCAAGGCCTTGCACAGTCATCTAGTGGGTGGGGGGGAGGAGAGGGTTGAGGACCCAAGAGATGGGGGTAGTTTGGTACGTGCGCCCTACCTTCGGGGCCCTGTAGATCCAGTGGTTGAGGTGTCTGTGGCACAATTTGTTAGTGGGTTTGGCTGTTAACTGAAAGGTTGGTGGTTCGAGTCCACCCAGGGATGCCTCGTGTTGTGTTTTAACTAGTTTCTGTTGACACACAATCAACCAAGTTAATCAGGATACACTCGCGTCCTCTTCCCTACTTTCTTAGGTCTGAGGCCTGAGAAGGACCAACTGTGCCTTATACCTGTGAGACAGGAATCCCAGAGAGGGTAGACGTTAATTCACGTCTGGTGTGAAAAAAATCTTCTTTGCTCCCATGGAAGGCTTGGGTGAGTAAGGTGCCTCAAGTTTTTAATTTATAATAATAGGAGACCTATTACAGTGGTATCCTATCCCCATGAAGTTCCTGGGTTTACTGATTGCTCTATCAATATTGTGACCAGTGGAATCAGTCATCCTCATGGTGATTCTTGCCACTGTTTGTGAAAACGGCTTTTGTTCCTCAGTTTGTGCATGATTTATTTAACCCTTTTCAAAATGTTTTTGAAATGAGGTGTATTTCATGTTTTAGGATTACAAATGTTGCTGCAATCACCACCATTCTTGTACACATTTCTTTGGTCACTCCTGCAGATATTGCTATAATGTAGAGAAAAGGATTTGCCATTTTTTCATTACAGTGTGGGGCACTCAGAAGTGCTGCTAATTCAGCTGAAAGGCAACTTAAAACCTTTTCAACTTCTTCTGGAGAGAGGAAAGGAGAATTGTCAGGGCCTGAGTCCTCAGCCTGCAATGTTTCAAGCATAGTGCGAACTGTGGCCCAGGTTGCAATGGCCGAGGGGGCAATCTCATTACCCGTGCTCCTGGTAATACGAAGCTGATCACCAATTTCACCCCAGTCCTGCAATTCAAGTGTGCTTTCAGCTGGGAACCATGGACAGAGAGAATCTATAAGACTGAATAGCTCAACAAGCTTGTCTGAGGAGACAGAAACTCGCCCCTGCCTTAGTAGGGTTTTAATAAAGGGAATATAGGAGTTATACTTAGAGTTTGTTTGTCCCATTTTAACCATGAGATTATTGTGAGCGTTACAAAAAGTCAGTCCCAGTTTTCTTACCAAACACCCAGGAATACAGCGCTGACTTCTCCGCAGTAGTAGCTCTGACAGCTACGCTAAGCACAGCAATAAGGAACCCACAAGTTGGGTGCCGGATGTAGGGTTGAGTGACCCACAGGGTCGTGGGGTGAGCCTTATGCTGTGCTGAGGCACAGGATCCAAGAAATAAAAAGACAGGACACAGAAGTACAAAGAAAATGCAGCTGGGCTCGGGGGGGCCACACCACCTATAAGCCGAGGCTGGCGAGCGAGCCCCGAATGTCCAGAAGCGTGAGTATTTATTGTGTATAGCTTAGGGGGCAGGGCAGTGAGTGAAATCATCTTTAAGGATAGTGATAGGGTCGTGAGCAATAAAACATGGGGTCCACCCCCATTAGGTCACCTAGGCCAGAAGGTGGACAGCGCGCAGCAAGGGGCCCTTTCCCACGAAGCCAAGGGGCCCGTTCCCACGAAGGCAAGGGCCGTGTGCAGTGAGGGGTCCACCCCCATTAGGTCACTGAGGCTTGAAGGTGGGCCATGCGCAGTGAAGAGGGTGCAGTGTGCGATACTTCTATCTATGGGAAAACTACTTCTAAGAAGATTTATAGGAGGATGCTTTAAGTCACATAGCAGTGACAGAGCTGTCAAGGTTACCGCCACCTTCTGGCAGCTTCCAATGGATTCTATGGGAAGACGCTTTTCAAGCAGCACAGTAGCAAGAGCTGATAAAGTTCACAGTCACCAAGGTGGATTGCCGGTCTG
>NW_016108393.1:5102-6461 GCF_001604975.1 Cebus imitator
ATGATTTTCTTCCATCAGTGACATCAGTGTGGGTTTCTGGTTTTGATGTTATAGAGTGCACTTCTGGGATACTTTTATGACTATGTAACAGTCGGTATTAAATTCTTCTGAAGATGAAGATTTGTATTGTAACTAGTTTTTTTCTTAGCATAAAAATTAGGTTACTAAGAGCATTTTTGGAAGAAGGCTTGTTGGATGTATTGTTCATTTTACAGGGATAATCAATAAAAGAAAATTTGCTTTTTTATAGGGTAGGCTTAACTCAATGAGAAACTGACAAATACTAGAAAAGGTGTTGTGCTGAACTGCAGTCCAACCAACATCACACAGCAAATCACACACACTCTGTATGAGGAAGGGGAGAGGCAACAACTTTCAAAATCAGTTTTTCTATGTCTCCCTTCATTTTCTATTGAACCCTTAATGGCAGCTTTGAAGGTGGCTATGGTCACACCAATTGTCACCACCAGCCTATTCTAGTCTTACTGCAGAGCCATGGAGAGATACCCCAGGGCAGTAGAAGTGTCAGGCTCATAAACACCAGGCAGGAATAGATGGCTACAAAATGAGAGGGTCAGGTAATCTATCCCTGTCCTGCCATGTCTGTGACTCTCTTTGCAGCTGCTATGTCAATAAAAACAATTACTTGAATTGATTTTGTCAAACATAAAGCCAGACATTAATCAAAGCTGTGAAAATGGATTTTACTCAGTAACTACTGACCATAGGAGAAGGAGTTGAGCTCAGTTCCCATTTGTGCAGGGATGATGGCATTCTATGAGGAGAGGAGGATGAGGGAGAGGGCAGGGGGCAGGGCACACGGAAAACATTACAAAAGGTTGCTTATCGTAAACTTCTGCCTCATCCGGCCAGCTATGTCTGCCTGCTGGCAATATTAGAAGACAGGATTCTAACCTCCCACAGAGACTGGAAGACAGAAACTCCAGTTCTTCTCGAGGAGGAATGGCTTTCAGATCCTGGGGAAAGACACACTGGAGATCCCAGGAGATACACACACATCTCAAAGGGATGGAGGAAGGATTCCTTTCTTAGTAAGTGCCATAAGAAAGGGAGATCCTGAACCTGCCATCATCAGCAAGTATTGGCTAGAGCTAAACTTAGTTCCCCTGACAGTCTTGAGCTTTCTTGGGTAGACACTGTAATAGAAGTGTAGGGTCATCTGTGGGACACTGTCTTATGCCACTAGAAGCCATGATAAAATCTGGTCATCTCTTAGCCCAGAGGTTTAATCTGAATCGTTGTGTGCTGAATTTGGTGGTTCTCACTTTCCATTCCCCCATTCCATGGCCTAGACTTTACTGGACTCTATTAGATGGACAAGGCCACAGGCCATTTTCA
>NW_016108393.1:6716-10400 GCF_001604975.1 Cebus imitator
ACTCCATAGGGTCAATATTAGCCTCTCTTTAAATAAAATTTCTGTATGTTGCTACTGTAATTGAAAGGAAGCCAATGTTATGCTGGAATATATTAATTGTCATGGAATAAATAGGGAGGACATGATGCTAAATTTACTAGTCACTTTTATTGAGGGTATTTGTGAAGGTTAATTTTTTTTGTCAATTTGACTGGGCCAGGGGATGCTAAACATATTTGGCTAAACATTATTTCTCACCGTGTCTCTGAGTGTTTCTGGACAAGATTGGCATTTGAATCAGTAAACTGAATAAAGCAGATTGCCCTCCTAAGTGTCAGTGGGCCTCATCCAACCTATGAAGGGCTTGAATAGAATGAAATGCTGCAAGGAAGTCATTCTGCTTCACTGTCTTTGAGCTGGCACACTAATCTTCTGCCTGGGGCCTTGGACTTGGTCTTTAACTATATTCAACTCCCCTGGGTCTAGAGCTTACTCAGTGAAGACCTTAGGCTCCTCTACTTGTGTTTGTGTGTGTGTGTGTGTGTCCTGCTCATTTTCTTTCTCTGGAGAACTCAGACTAATATAGTAATATATGCCAGTTGCCTGTTTTTCTCTGTGCTTTTAAAAGATGTAAAATAGATGAAACAAAATCCTGGAAGTTTCTTAGAGAACAATAAGGATTAGCAGAAGTTTTCAACATTTAGGAAAAGGCCTAAGAACAGCTTTTGTGAAAACTCTCTTTAAGAAAATAAAAGGTTGGGGAAAAAAAATTGTTACCTTAATGTTTTCTAAGCAAAGACATGATCGAACAAGGAAAAAAACTACTTGGGTTTTTTAAGTGATTTTTACTTTGAAATAATTCACATAAGATCTTAAGAAGGCAGAGAGAAAAAGAGAGATTTCTTGTACCCCTTACTCAGCTCCCTCCAATGGTAACATCTTGGTAATATTTCCAAAATGATAATATTTGCAAATATTGCAAATGCCACAGCACCAGGAGATTGACATTGATACAAGCAAGGTACAGAACATTTCCATCAACACCAGGATTCATCATGTTGCCTTTTTATAAACACGATGCCCTCTTTTCAGTGCTGCTTCTCCTTCCCTCCTTAACCCCTGGCAACTACTAATCTATTCTCCATTCCTATAATTTATTCATTCCAAGAACGTTACATAAATGAAATCCTACATGTAATCTTTGGGATTACCCTCTGTCTACTCAGCATAATTCTGTGGAGATTCATCCAGTTCATTCTACGTATCAATAGTTTGTTCTCTTTTTAAATTTTTTTTAAAGATGGGTTTCACCATGATGGCCAGGCTGGTCTTGAACTCCTGACTTCAGGTAATCCACCCACTGAGGCCTCCCAAAGTGCTAGAATTAAAGGCGTGAGCCACTGCACCCGGCAGTTTGTTCTGTTTTTTTAAAAAAATATTGAGGACTGTTTAATGTTATGGATACATAACACAGTTTGTTTAACCATTCACCTCATGAAAGTTGTCTATACATTGTTTCACGTTTTGGCTATTAAAAACAAATCAATCTGCTATAAACTTTAGTATATGGATTTTGTGTGCACATAGATTCTATTTTTCTGCAATAAATGCAGGGAATGCAGTTCCTACATGCTATGGTAGTTATACATACAGTTATAAAAGTAAAAACTATACAGATGTTCTCCAGCACGGGCTGTAACATTTTACATTCACAACAGCAATATATGAGTGATCCAACTTTCTTGAATTCTTGACAGCACTTTATGTGGTTTTGCTTTAATTTTGGCCATTCTGACAGGTATGTAGCAATTTCTCAGTGTGGTTTTAGTTAGTATATTACTAGTGTGGTTTTAGTTAGTATATTACTAGTGGCTAATAACATTCTAAGTTCAACATGTGAATTTGGGAGAGCTAGCAAAATGTATCCCCTAATAATGTGTATTCTGGTGTGGCTGGCTGTTCTACAGTCATCAATTTAAGTCCCATTGGTTGATTATATTGTGGGGTTCTTCTTTATTCTTGTTGATTTTCTGTGTGGTTGTTGTATAAAGTGTTGAGAAAGGGGCTATTGAAGCGAACAGCTATATGTGTGGATTTGTCTAGTTCTCTGTTCAGTACTCTCAGTTGTTGTTGCATAGACATTTATGACTTTAGTCAGGGGAGGGGTTGGTGGATTGGTCCTTTTATCATTATATAATGTCCCTGTCTGTCTCTAATTAGTTTCTTCTGAAATATACTATATCTCATATTAATAGAGCCAATCTTGCATTTCTTTGGCTAACGTTCTCATGATACATTATTTTCCATCCTTTTGATTTCAACTTGCCTGTATCATCATATTTGAAGGTAGTCTGGTTGTAGCCAGGATGTAATTCGGTCAGGTCCATTAATCTACTGTACCAATCTGTATCTTGTAATTGATGTACTTAGGCCATTGATATTTAATGTGATGATTGATATGGTAGGGCTTAAGTCAGCTACTGGAGAGGCTGAGGCACAAGAATCACTGGAACCCCGGAGGCAGAGGTTGCAGGGAGCTCAGATCTTGCCACTGCACTCCAGTCTGGGTGACAGAGTGAGTCTCTGCCTCAAAAGAAAAAAGAAATTATTATTTCTAGAATATCTGGCTTAGGACGCCCGTGCCTTATCCATTAGGCAACTGGGGCCATTCCCCATTTTTGAACGTGAGCATTCAGTGCCTTAAACTTGCCCTAGGCACCACTTCAGCTGCCTCTCACCAGTTTTGGAATGCTATGTTTTCATTAAATTTGAAAGTGTGATCAAGTATTGGACTTGAGTAAGATAGAATAAGCGACCTAAACAGGAACCCGAAGGAGCCCCTGAGCAGAGAGAAAGACATAGAGGTACTGAGGCCAAAGGGCCAGTGAAGAAAGTGTGCTGGATCCTGACCTGCTGCTTGAGTGAAGGGTGAGCAGGAAGGATTCCACGGCTCCTGCAGAGGGTCGATCGCCTGTCAAAGCCAAGAGCCCTGACAGCCGGAGCAGAATAGGCTTTGAGGCAGGGTCCACAGCCTGGAGGGGTGGGTTTTACAACCTGGAGGGGCAGGGTCCACCCCATGGAGGGTCAGGGTTCACAGCCTGAAGGGGGGTGGTGCAGAGCCTGGAGGGGGGGGTCCACAGCCTGGAGGGGTTGGGGTCCACATGTTCACACTCTGCGTGGCGCGGGGCACCCGGGACTCGGAGATGCATAACCAGTCATCTGCTGCAGCTTCTGGGAGCCAGAGAGCATCAGCCAGGTGAATCCCGGACTGGGGTGCTGAGTTCTGGAACTGGATACCTCATGGGACAAAACGGAATCGCCATGCCCTGATGCGGGTCATTTCAAGTGCACGCGGGAGCCCTCAGCCTGGGCCTATTGTGACCCGCAGTCTTCTGGCCTGAGGGATCGCAGGTGCTTCCTGGGGCTTTTTGCCAGCAGCTTGCTGGGAGCAGTGGAATGTCAGGATGCAGTCAAATTTCATCATCGTGGGCAATACGCAGTTGCCCAAGGCAGTGCCTAAGACTTTGAGGATGCGTCAAGGGGTGGCGCTTGGCTTGTTTGGCTACAGTAGGATCAGCAGGGTCAGCAGGTTTGCATCACCATGATCAGTGGCTCTCATAGTGACCTTTTTCTTACTATTTTTTAAGGGAGGGAGGGGAGCTGAGGGGTCAAGTGGGGGGAACCCAGCTGCAACTCAAGAAGCAC
>NW_016108393.1:10807-13139 GCF_001604975.1 Cebus imitator
TAGGTGATGGGGAGGAAGGCAGTAAATCACAATGTCATGTGTGTACCTGTGCAACAATCTTGCATGTTCTTCATGTGTGCCCCAAAACCTAAAATGCAATAAAAAAAAAAGGAAAACCTAAAAAAAAAGTGAACCTAAACCTGCATTTGCACCTGGAGCTCAGCCAAAGGCCCCTTAATTCAGAGTTTCATGCTCTACTAATTGAGCTGTTTGGGGAACAAAAGAGAGGCCCTACACATGTCATTATCAGGAGAGCTCCTTGAGCCAGTTCAGAGATCAGGAACCAGAGGGACTCAGCTCATCACCCACTGACAGCTAAGTCTGCACTTTAGTGGCAAGGAAACTGAGGCTGGAACAGAGAGCACGTGTTTGGCTCTACCTCTCACTGTGCTACAGCTAGATCAGAATGGAAAACCGCTCAGTTTCCTTGTAGCCTGGCCTCAATACAGCCCAGAGCAGTGGCTGGCTGGCAAAGGTGAGAGGTGTTAAGCAGCAGGGCAGTGGTTGCTGGGAGCCCTGCAGGCCTGCAACCTACTCGGGACACTGGGAGCCACGTTCACGTGGGCTCTCATCCTCCTAGAAAGTTAATCTTTACATTCACATTTTTCCTGTGATGAGGAGACAGCTGGATTTGTCTGCTTCTCTTGTGGTCTAGTGGCTAGTTTTCGGCATTTTCACTGCTGTGGTCTGGGTTTGATTCCCGGTTAGGGAATGTTTTTGAGTTGTGAAGCGATGTGATAGACAAACACACAGGTGGTGATGGATAAATGCAGAAGTATGTTCCCAGCAGCAATATTTACAATAATGAATGCTGGGGCCAATCTCATGTTCATCAGTTAGAGAGAGTTATGTAAGCTTCGGTTCCTCCATACCCTGAAAGGACATGCCATTATTTCAAAGATGGCCAATTTTGCATGTTCTTCACATGTACCCCAAAACCTAAAATGCAATAAAATAAATAAATGGGGGAAAAAAAAAAGAAAATAGCCACGATCAGGCCATCGATTATGATAATACTAATAATGGCTAATACTCTTGGAACGTTTACTGTGTGTCGGGATGTGGGTTTAAGGTTTTATTGCCACGTGTCATTTAAACTTGGAATGACCCATACAGAAATGTATTTCTATTGGGCCCATTTTACAACACAGAAATGAAAGCAGAGAAAACCTGAGTGACTTCTTCAGAGTCACATGGCTGCCAAATGAGTCTGTCTGCTCAGTCAATGGCTTTATGAACAGAAGAATCCGAGGTTCTCTTGTTCTGCTGGGATTGTCTTCTCAGAGACGTGCAGCCCTAACAATCAGTGACAATGGGTGCAGCGAGGAGGGAGGGAGAGAAAGGAGGTGTGTATTGCGCTTAGAATCGGGGGGTTCTGGGGCTCCAGAACTGAACTTTTGCCTAAAATGCACCTTTTGTAAACAACATTAATTTTTCTAACAAACCCTTAAGCCTTCGGGCAGGATTTTCATGATCTCACTTGAAGCAGATGGGCAACAAAGACCCCATATATCTGGATGTGGAAGATAGAAGGTCAGAAAAAATAGTCACAAGGTTAACTGTGCCTCCGTGTGAGACCGGATGAGTAGTCTTTAGTTGTTTGCCAATGACTACCCTGATTGCTCCACAAAGAGGTATGTGGTGCCTGGAAGTCTGACTCATCACCTCAGACACCTGTCTAAGATTAAACGCCCCCATCCCCAGGCTGTGCATTGTTACTTCTTTGTGCCATTGCATGGGTTCTAGATGCCTGAGGGCACGGTGACAAAGAGGCCAGAAGTTTCCTGGTTAGGCACGTTTCTGACTTAATACCAGGCCCATGTGAGTGAGGGCCTGATGCAGGAATGACAAGTCTAGGACACCACCCCCTGATCTTCCCCTAACTGAAGCCACCCCACTGCACCTGAGCCCGAACAAGGAAATGCTTGCAGGGAGAACACAAGCTGGTTTTGCTCCCACTGCCTGGTCCTTTCTTGATGCCTCCAGATGTGGGCTCCATGAGGCGGGACTTGGTCGCCATGCAGCTTCTCACCTGGAGCAAGGCTTGGCATCCTGTGAGCACTCAATAGACGCTCGGTGAATGAAGGTATTCCAAAGCAGGGTTCTGAGAGACATAAAGAATTCTACTGGACTTCCCACTTTTAGTTTTTTTAATAATTCAGGTAATGGAAGCATAGAAAGTTTTTCAAACCTGGGTGTTCTTTGTAACATCTATGCCAAGTCTAAAGAGCACCTTCTAGAATGAGCTGCCCTCCCTGTAAGGGGCCACCCCTCAGCCTGTGGGACTCTGCAGGCAGAGAGGAAGGTGAACCCTGAAAGGGGAAGAAAGTGG
>NW_016108393.1:15049-18797 GCF_001604975.1 Cebus imitator
AGCACATGCTTGTGAAGAGACTGCCCAAGGCCAAGAAAAGAAACTCATGAAAGGGTTATGAAACAGTGCCTGGTGCTCACCGGGCAGGAGATTCTACATGCTCCCACCAGCTCAACAGGACTACTTATATTCCGTGGGGCATTTGGGGAGGATTCTTAGGAAGGCCTTGCTTCAGTAGTGGGAATAATGAGTTCTAGCTACACTAACCTGCCCCCCAAAAGAAATCATAAAAGCAAGACCCAAAATGATTAAATTGATCCCAAGTCACTTAACTGGTATCCCAGAACAAGAACAACAAAAAATAACCTGGTATTGAAAGTTTTATTGGGGTTAGCATCATGGCCAGTGGACAAAAGGAAAACTTCACAATGTCTGACATCCAGTCAAAGAAGAGCAGGCATGTAAAGGGGCAGGAGACCAGGACTCATGACGAAGAAAATAACCAATGGAAACGGAACCAGAGCTGACCTGATAGTAGAATTTGCCAAGAGGAGTTTAAAACAGTTATTATGACCGTATTTCATGGGCCCAAATAATTAAGTAGAGACATGGAACATGTAAAAATGACCCATCAAACTTTGGAGATGAAAACCACACCATCAGGGGAGAGGTGCTGTGCCTCATGCCTGTAATCCCAGCACTTGGGGAGGTTGAGGTGGGTGGATCCCTTGAGCTCAAAAGTTTCAGATCAGCCTGGATAACGGGACAAAACCTCATCTCTACCAAAAATTACAAATAATCAGTCAGGTATGGTGGTGTGTGCCTGCAGTCCCAGCTACTCAGGAGGTTGTAGTGGGTGGATCGTTTCAGCCTAGGTGGCAGAGGCTGCAGTGAGCCAAGATAAAATCATTTGCAATCCAGCATGGGGTACAGGGTGAGACCTTGTTTCGAAAAAAGAAAGAAAAAAAAAAGAAAGAAAGAGAGAGAGAGAAAGAAGGAAGGAAGGAAGGAAGGAAGGAAGGAAGGAAGGAAGGGAGGGGAAAGAAAGAAAGAGAGAAAAGAAACCCACAATATCACAGATAGACAATAAGTTTGCTGAAAGGGATTAACAGCAGATTAGACATCACAGAAGAAATGATTGAGAAACTGGAACCATGAATAATTGAAAATACGCAGAATGAAACTCACAGAACAACAGATTTATTTTTTTTTAATGAAAAGATTATCAGTGAACTGTAGGGAGGACTAAAAGGCCTAATTTATGAGTAATGGGAGTCCCTGAAAAGAAGGGAGGAGAAAAGGAACCATTTAATTTTTTTCTTTTTTCTTTTTATTAGGGGTGGGGTCTCACTATGTTACCCAGGCTGATCTCCAACTTCAGGCCCCACTCTGACACCTCCTGACTCGACCTCCCGAAGGTGTGAGCCACTGTGCCTGGCCCATTTCTGAAGAAGTGAAGAAGTAATAGCTGCAAAGTTCCCATTCATAATGAAAATTATAAATCCAGTGACCCAAGGAGCTGAGGAAACTGAAACACAAGACACGTGAAGAAAACCACTCCTAGATACATCATAACATTGCCCAAAGCCAGCCAGAAGAAGACACTACATATGCAGGAGCAAAACGAAGATGGCATCAGCTTTCTTTCTGCTCTTGCCAACCTCCACCAGGAGCAGCAATACCCACGAGCAGACAGCGAAGCAGAATCTTTAACGTACTGAGGGTGGGGGACGTTAACCTAGAATACTATACCAGAACAAATGTATTTCCAAAACTGGAAGTGAAACAAGGAAACGTAGTGACATACAAAAGCCTACCGAATTCACTTCGAGCCGACCCACACTACAAGAAACATCAAAGGGATCCTTCAGGTGAAAGAAAACTGATATCAGATTAAAATCCACATGCACATGAGGACATGAACATCAGAAATGGGTCACTACACTAGTTATTATTTTTTATTTTATAAAACTCTTTTGCAAAAGTTTGACTATTTAAACAAAAGCAATACCAATGAGTTGTGGGGTTTATAACATGTGTAAAAGCAAAGTGCATGTCGGTGATAGCGTCAAGGCCAGAAGGTGAGAGGTATGAGATCACTTGAAGGTTGACTGTGGTAAGTTAAAAAGGTATGCTATAAGCCCTAAGGCAATTTCTAAAATAACAAAACAAAGAGTTCTAGCTAATGAGCCAACAGAGGAGAATGGAATGATATGAAAACTGTCTGAACGCTATGATAGAGTAATTGCTCTTTCTGTAGTGATTGTACCTCTGTCCCACAGAAACACAAAACTACCACAAACACCTCTACAAAAATGACTAGAGCATTATATGTAATCGAAAAATCTTAGAACCAATTTAACTTCAAAACCATATGGAGGCCAGGTGCGGTGGCTCACGCCTGTAATCCTAGCATTTGGGAGGCCGCGGTGGGTGGATCACCTGAGGTCAGGAGTTCAAGACCAGCCTGGCCATCATGGTGAAACCCCACCTTTAAAAAAAAAAAAATAGAGACAGAGACAGAGAGGTCTTTGTCAAATGAAATTAAGGAATGGGTGTTCCCAGATCCCTAGCGGACCTCGATTTATGTCTTCATGTCCTACAGGAGACACAAAGGGGAGGAGGGTAAAGTAGGTCTCACTCTGCCTTTCCATGAGATGGTGTGCTAGATAGAAAAAAGCTGCCTGTGGTTTAACGATTTTTCAAATGCAAGAGACACTCCGGAAAAGGCCTCGAACCGCCCACCTCCAGCATTGGAAACAAGCATGCCAACTGGCTGCACCACAAGGAAGGTCGAAGTGTGCTCAGGCCTCACCATGCAGAGCCACCACCTTTTGTGAACAATTGTGCAGGCTCCAAAGCCTCGGAAAACAGGAGAAATGCATTTTGCCGGCTTATGTTGAAACCAGTACATTGGGTGATTCCAAAGCTAAAAGGGCAGCTGAATGGCCTTTGCCTAGTCCTGCCCCTCGCCAGGGCTAGTGTCAGAGCCAGCATCCTGGGAAACACCCGGATTCACCATTCCCTTCCCTGACTCAACTGGCATCAGTCGCTGATAGGGAGAAAGGGTGAAAAGCAGAAATGCAGAGAGGTGGGAGAAAAGCAGAGGAGGTGTGGACGAGGACAGGGAGACCTCCCAGGAGAGGTGGGTACAGGGAGGCCCAGGCTGCAGTAGAGGAGATGAGAATTGTTCTCTTCACCTGTGAAAATTAGGGGGAAGGGAGGGAAAAGCAGAGCAGGCAGGAAAGGAAGAAAAGTGTGAGCTCCCCGTGGTGGTCTTGACACAAAGCTGCCTAATAATCAAAATCTATTGATGTCAACAGTACTAGAGCAAGCTCAGGGATTGTCACTTGGCCAGTGGCTCGCTGTGATGGTACATGGCCAGTACTCTGCATTGTGGCCTTGGATCGAATCTGAGTTATGGCCGTGTTGTTCCTCTTGGCCATCAACTCCCTTTTGATCCTCAAACCAAGGGTATCAGGGGATGGGAAAGAGACCTCACAGCTCACTAACCTGGGAAAAAGTCCAAGGGAAGCCCTGCCTGGCACAGCAAATAACCCAGTCACCTGTGTTGGTGGCTTACATGAAGCCAATGGTGTGCTCAGAACTGGTTTTCTGGTCTCTGGGGTTTTTATACATGAAAGGACACAAGCTTTAATGACTTTGAACTCCAAATTCTGTGTCATGGTCTACACTGGCTTGTTTGTGTCCCCTATCACCAAGTTTGTATGCTAACAGGAAAGCGTGGGGAAAGGCAATCTAATGTAAGGAGTCTTTCCACCTCCACTCCACCACATAGGAATGGACC
>NW_016108393.1:20496-22508 GCF_001604975.1 Cebus imitator
GATTTTGCCCATTTTATATTTTTTCTTAGTTGTTTCATGTAGGAGAGTTCAATGCTATTCCTTTTACTTCACAGGAGTTGCAGCAACTCTATTTTTAGAAATAGAAACTGGAAAATGTTACGTGTGTACCTGTGCAACAATCTTGCATGTTCTTCACATGTACTCCAAAATCTAAAATGCAATTAAAAAAAAGAAAGAAAGAAAATGTTAATCTAGATTCTAAATAAGGAATTATACAGAGTGCTCAATGTACTTCACACTATGTGGAATAATGAAATAAGAAAACTCTTAGTTCCTTGCTGGGTGCGGTGGCTCACGTCTGTAATCCCAGCACTCTAGGAGGCCAAGGCAGGTGGATCATGAGGTCAGGAGTTCGAGACCAGCCTGGCGAAGATGATAAAACCCTGTCTCTACTAAAAATACAAAAAAATTATCTGAGCATGGTGGCATCTTCCTGTAATCCCAGCTACTCAGGAGGCTGGGGTGGAGAATTGCTTAAACCTGGGAGGCAGAGGTTGCAGTGAGCCGAGATCATCCCACTGCACTCCAACCTGAGGTACAGAGCCAGACTCTGTCTAAAAAACTAAAGAAAGAAAGAAAAGAAAACCCTTGGTTTCTGTATTTAACAGGAACCTTTCCATTTCTAACAACAGTTTCTGCTTGTCCCTATGTAGGGGAGTATAAAAGCCACTCGTCCCATTCCCCAAGACCTGAGCAGATGTTCCCATGAGGTCTGTGGTGAAAACCCGTCCTTTGGGAGATGTGCCTCTTGAAGAGCATGTCAGCCCTAATCATGGTTACCCTCCCAAAGGGTCTCCACAGGAAGGATAGGCAATGACTCCAAAGTGGCCAGGTGGGAAGTCTCAGCATCCTCTGAGCTCTCTGTGGGATCTAATGGGTAATACTGAGAGAGAAACGACCTTTACTGGACCTGTGAGCTGTAACCCAGACCTTAAATGAGAAGCAAAGATTATCAGACCCTCTGACAGATCCTTTGCTGTTTTGCTTCAAAGGCAGCCCCAGAAAGAGCAAGCCTTCCATTCACAGGATCTTTCCCTCTCTGTTGTGAGAAAACGTTAATGTACCAAGCAGGAGAAACAGCTGCGGGTATTGTTTGCATGTTAGTGTGTCCAGGATCAAAGTTGAGAAGCAAGAGGACCAGGAGGAGGAGCAGGGAGCAGGACAAGACACACACACACACACACACACACACACACACACACACACACGTATACCAACATCAGCATTAAAGATGGAAACTAGCTGCACATCAAAACCAGAAAATTACATATGTATGTATACCATGAACAAGCAAAGAAAAGTACAAAAATACAAAGCTCTGAACCAGAAGCCAAAGAGAACAGCATTGTCAGAGAAAAATTACCTCTTGATATTAGGCAAAGAAGTTTATCAAGAAAATTTGCAAAACAGAACTAGATAATTTGAATTCTGTAAAATTAGACAGAAATTCCACACTCCAGTGTCAGGTCGTATTCCAGAAAGAGGGAAAACAGTAGGCTAAAACTGAATTGGAATTCCATTTGAAAATGAAAATTTTAAAAGCCTCTTTCTACTAGTCAGTTAATAAAAAGAATAATCTGACTATGCCTGGAAGGAACAACAATTAACAATTCAGGGAACAAAATACAAGGAGGGAGTGGATGGACATCTGTAGGATCAAAAAAAAAAGTGGGGGGGGGTGGGGCCAGGGCATGGTCCACCACGTTCTCTTTTCCCTCTTTCAGGAGCAGAGAGAGCATGGAGTGAAGTGCACAAGGAGCAGTCTCAGCCGACACAGGTGGGATGCATAGCATGGCAGAGAAATCCACCCTGTGCTGCTGAGAGACACTGCACTGTGGGGTCTGTGTCACCTAACTTACAGCCTGGCCTGACTCATCCCTGTGTGTGACTGGAGGTAAAGGTTGCAGTGAGCTGAGATCACACCATTGCACTCCACCTGGGCGACAGTAAGAGACTCCGTCTCAAAAAACAAAAAGTACACTTACTTGCCT
>NW_016108393.1:24324-30342 GCF_001604975.1 Cebus imitator
TCTCTACTAAAAATACAAAAATTAGCTGGGCATGGCGGTGCATGCCTGTAATCCCAGCTACTTGGGAGGCTGAGGCAGGAGAATTCCTTGAGCCTGGAAAGTGGAGGTTGCAGTGAGCTAAGGTCACGCCACTGCACTCTAATGTGGGCAAAAGAGTGAGACCCTGTCTCAAAAAAATAAATGAATAAAATAAATAAATTGGCTGGGCATCTTGGCTCACACCTGTAATCCCAGCACTTTGGGAGGCTGAGGCAGGCATATCACCTGAGGTCAGGAGTTCCAGATCAGCCTGGCAAACATGATGAAATCCCATCTCTATTAAAAATAACAAAAATCAGCTCAGTGTTATGGTGCATGCCTGTAGTCTCAGCTCTTTGGGAGGCTGAGGCAGGAGAAGCACTCGAACCTGGGAGGTTGCAGTGAGCTGAGATCACACCACTGCCCTCCAGCCTGAGCAAGAGTGACTCTCCATCTCAAAAAAAAGAAGAAAAAAAGCTCATAAATTAGCTGGGTATGGTGGTGGGTACCTGTAGTCCCAGTGACTCTGGTGGCTGAGGCACAAGTATTACTTGAACTCCGGAGGTGGAGGTTGCAGTGAGCCAAGATCATGCCACGGCACTCCAGCCTGGGCAACGGAACCAAGCTCTGTCTCAATCAATCAATCAATGAATAAGAGACACCTCCAATAGGTCACTATTCTCTACCCAGAAGATGAAGGTTAAGAGGAAGAAATGAAAGATTCTATTCAATTCAGTGCATGCAGTGAATGCTACTGAATGTCTGAGAGAGAAAGTGGGCTTTGAACTTACAAGCACAGCCTGCTCTCATTCTCAGCTTAGCACTCACTAGCTGTGCGACATTGGGCCAACAACCCAGCCTCTCAAAAGCAGGTTCATCCTGCCAACCTTGTGAGCTGTTGTGAGCATGGGATGAAGGGATACTTGTGAACCACTGGCACATTGCCTGGCACAAAGAACACAACTTTGTGGACTTTGGAAGATTGGCATGATGAAAGTGGCTTCTGGCAAGCAGAAGATAAAGGCGTTTAACTGAGCACTTGTTCTACAACCACAAGTCAAAACTGCGAACGCTCAGGAAAAAAGACTGTAATGAAACACACATCCTGTCTGTGAACTTATGTGTTAACATTCACCCTGGCCAACTCTTATGTTGCTGCTGTCTTTCCTATGGGTGTTCCTCCAGGCTGGCAGTCATGGGAAACCTGCATGAAGCCTAGGCAGGGGGCAGGGCTAACCACCAGGAAATGCACAGGGAAATGCAATTATTGATGGTTTCTCCTGTATTGATTCATGTGGGGAAATCAGTCTTCTGGGTTTTGATGTGCTAACCCCAGGCAGCTGGCACCAGTGCTAAGGTGGGTCTCAGCCTGCCACTACTTTCCAAGCATAGGTGACCGTTTTTTCCTTCATTCGTGCATTCTTTTGTTTAGTCAACACATACTGATCGAGCCCCTGCATCCTGTGCTTCAGCACTGAGCTAGGAACAGAACAGGTGTGCAGAAGCCTCCCCCCTGTCTGAGGATAGTCATGGAGATCTAAGTCTAACTGGACTTTGGACAGGCACTTATATTATGGAAAGTGGCATGGGCTTACTTTGAGAAGGCTCACCCAGTCCTGCCTTTGTGGAAATGAGGGAACCCAGGCCCAGACAGCCTCAAAACTCGAGACTGCAGAGACAGTAAGTGCAATGTCGCATGCAAACCCAAGTCCTCCAGGGACCACCTCTGTGGCCTTCCCTCCCCTCACTATATCGCATTGCATCCACTAAAACACCAGTGAGGGAGAGAAATTTGAGGGGTGTGTTTTCTTTCTTTTTCTTTCTTTCTTTCCCTTTCTTTCTTTTTTTCTTTCTTTCTTTCTTTTTTGAGACAGAGTCTCACTCTGTCACCAGGTGCCAGGCTGGAGTATAGTGGCACTATCTCAGCTCACTGCAATCTCCGCCTCCTGGGTTCAAGTAATTCTCCTGCCTCAGCCTCCCGAGTAGCTGGAACTACAGGCGTGCACCACCACGCCCAGCTAATATTTGTATTTTAGTAGAGACAGGGTTTCACTATGTTGGCCAGGATGGTCTCCATCTCTTGACCTCCTGATTCGCCCACCTCGGCCTCCCAATGTGCTGGGATTCCAGGCATGAGCCACCGGGCCCGGACCGTTTTTTTTCTTTTTAAAAGAATTAGTCAGTGGATCTCAGAGCTGTCTGTCTCTGGAAATGAGCTGTCTGTGAGCCAGGTGTATGCAGAACGGTGTGAGAGGAAGGACGAGAACAAGAGACTGCAGATAAATATGAACAGTAAGCGCCGCTCTCCAGTCGTCCTCCCCGTAGCCAGGCTGTGCTTCTGCTCCGCACTGGCAGTTGCTTCACTGTGCATTGAAACAGCCCAGCTCCAAGCCACACACAGGGGAGTCCCGTTCCCACTTCAGGCATCTTTTCTCAGGGTCCGATTACACAGACCCTCCATTCCGGTCACACACCATACCCTGTCCCACCTAAGGACTGTGGCTCAGGCCTTTTCTATCACCTGGAATGCTCCTGTGACTCCCACAAGGCTGCCCAAATGACTTTTCCATGAAGGACACCCCAGCTGGAAGTCATTTTTCTTTTCCCTGGAATTCTGTACACTTAGCAGTTGTGCAAGCAGCTTTGTACAGGCTGCCTTGCTATCCAGTTCCTAACTTCAAGCCTTGTTCCTCCCCTAGGGAGGTCTCTGGACATTAGGTTCCCCATCTTTATAGTTCCAGTTCCCAGCACTGCACCCTGTACTCTGCAGGCATCTGACCAATGGCTGTCAATCCAGGCACATGAACCCTTCATATCAGAATGCTTCCTACACAGCCTGCAGGAGGGACCAGCTAAGCAGAATTCTCCCTGCTTTGCCCATCAGTGGAAATCACAGGACATTTCTCAACACCATTCACCTTAAAAACGTCTTTCCTTTTTTTTTCCTGCAAAATAGTCACTCACCCTCCACCCTCTTTTGGTAAATCCTCCACAAAATTAGATAAGAAGAAATATCCCTTTGTTTCACATCCTCTGAATCAGATACTGAGCATTATTCCCTGGGGTCAGCGGTGGTGGTGGAGGGGAGGAAAGAGGAGAGCTTGGGGGTGCGGGGGAGTAGAGAGTATACTGTGGAGGGACACAGCATTACGCTGTTTTTTCTTTTTTTTAAAGATGGTTCTGGCTCACAGAAAGGCCACTACCTGGCAGGCAGGTGGGTCACTTCCTGTGAGCGCTGAGGGACTACATCTTGACAGCTACAAACTTGCTGTCCTCCCAACGCGCGCCCAGCGGGTTCCCAGACTCAGGTGGTGGTAGTCATGGGTGGGAGAGGCGGGACGGGCGCCGTCTTAAAAACCATCCGCTCATACTCTGGTCTTCGCGCCCCTGGGCAGGTGGCGTTCAGCCAGCCTCAGCACAGCTCTCCCTCTCCCGGAAAAGCGGTGACCCGACGGCTCTGCGAACCCGGGGTCCCTCTGGGGGGCGCGGCTGGGGTTGCTCACCTCGGTACGGCCACCATGGGCTCGCCCGGCTCCGTCGGCGGCACGAAGAGCAGGGCCTGAGGGCAGCTCCCAAGGGCGCGAAGGGCCTCCCGAGCGCCTGCTGTGCCGCGCTGGGGGACGTGCAGGGCAGGGCGCACGGCGTGGAGCCGGTCCAGACCCGGCCCGTCCCCTCCCGGGCCCTTCCCCACAGAGCGTTTGCGCCAGCCCTGCCCGCCCCTGCAGCCGCCCCCGCGCCACGGTCTCCTTCCCCGACCTCCGCGGCCCGGGTGGGGTGTCACGGGCTCCCCCAGTCCCGACGGCAGGCCTGTGGTGCCGCACGCGCCGCGAGGTCTGCCGCCTCCTCACCCCCAGTCCCCACCGCAGCTCCGACGGCACGCCCAGCCGCCGCGGTATCCGCGCCCGAGCCTCGGAGCCCCTCTGAGCCGCCGCGCAGCCTTCCTGCCTCCCCAGCCAGGGCGGTAGTCCCGGCCAGCCGCGCCTCCGGCGACCCTGCCCCACGTCCGCAGCACCCCTGCGGCGGCCGAGCCCCCCGCGGAGTCTCACCCGCTGGGAGCAGACCAGTGCCGGGTGGTCCAGGAGTCGCAGGGAGGCGCCACCCGGGGCCAGCACGCCCAGGAACAACAGGAGCAGCCCCAGCGGGGGGCCCGGGACGGCTGGCGGCGGGCTGCGTGCGGCCCCCATGGCCCCAGTGGCGTCGCGGAGGGCTCGGCCTGGCTGGAGGCGCAGCCAGCGATCATTCTGGGGCTTTCCCTTCAGCCACCGCTCGAGTCGGCTCCACTCAGCTCGCTTCCCGCTCCCAGCCCGGGCCCAGGGGCACGCCGGGTCAGCGGAGGGGAGGGGCTTAGGCTGGAGAGGGGAGGGGCTTAGGCTGGGGTAGGGCGTGGCTTAGACTGGGGTAGGGCGTGGCTTAGGCTGGAGTGGGGAGNTTTCCTGCAAAATAGTCACTCACCCTCCACCCTCTTTTGGTAAATCCTCCACAAAATTAGATAAGAAGAAATATCCCTTTGTTTCACATCCTCTGAATCAGATACTGAGCATTATTCCCTGGGGTCAGCGGTGGTGGTGGAGGGGAGGAAAGAGGAGAGCTTGGGGGTGCGGGGGAGTAGAGAGTATACTGTGGAGGGACACAGCGTTACGCTGTTTTTTCTTTTTTTTAAAGATGGTTCTGGCTCACAGAAAGGCCACTACCTGGCAGGCAGGTGGGTCACTTCCTGTGAGCGCTGCGGGGCTACATCTTGACAGCTACAAACTTGCTGTCCTCCCAACGCGCGCCTAGCGGGTTCCCAGACTCAGGTGGTGGTAGTCGTGGGTGGGAGAGGCGGGACGGGCGCCGTCTTAAGAACC
Source organism: Cebus imitator (assembly GCF_001604975.1). Lineage (NCBI taxonomy): Eukaryota > Metazoa > Chordata > Mammalia > Primates > Cebidae > Cebus > Cebus imitator. Next base: position 29,190 of record NW_016108393.1, read on the forward strand.
ATCCGCTCATACTCTGGTCTTCGCGCCCCTGGGCAGGTGGCCCTCAGACAGCCTCAGCACAGCTCTCCCGGAAAAGCGGTGACCCGGCGGCTCTGCGAACCCGGGGTCCCTCTGGGGGGCGCGGCTGAGGGCGCTCACCTCCGTACGGCCGCCATGGCCTCGCCCGGCTCCGTCGGCGGCACGAAGGGCAGGGCCTGAGGGCAGCTCCCAAGGGCGCGAAGGGCCTCCCGAGGGCCGGCCGTGCCCCACCAGGGGACGTGCAGGGCGCACGGCGTGGAGCCTGTCCAGACCCGGCCCGTCCCCTCCCGGGCCCTTCCCCACAGAGCGTTTGCGCCAGCCCTGCCCGCCCCTGCAGCCGCCCCCGCGCCGCGGTCCCCTTCCCCGACCTCCGGGTGTCACGGGCGCCCCCAGTCCCGACGGCAGGCCTGTGGTGCCGCACGCGCCGCGCGGTCTGCGCCTCACCCCCAGTCCCCACCGCAGCTCCGACGGCCCGCCCAGGCGCCGTGCTATCCACGCCCGAGCCTCGGAGTCCCTCTGAGCCGCCGCGCGGCCTTCCTGCCTCCGCAGCGAGGGCGGTAGTCCCGGCCAGCCGCGCCTCCGGCGACCCTGCCCCACGCCCGCAGCGCCCCTGCGGCGGCCGCGCCCCCCGCAGAGTCTCACCCGCGGGGAGCAGACCAGCGCCCCGTAGTCCAGGAGTCGCAGGGAGGCGCCACCCGGGGCCAGCACGCCCAGGAACAGCAGGAGCAGCCCCAGCGGGGGCCCCGGGATGGCTGGCGGCGGGCTGCCTGCGGCCCCCATTGCCCCGGTGGCGTCGCAGAGGGCTCGACCCGGCTGGAGGCGCAGCCAGCGATCATTCTGGGGCTTTCCCTTCAGCCAACGCTGGAGTCGCCTCCACTCAGCTCGCTTCCGGCTCCCAGCCCGGGCCCAGGGGCACGCCCGGCCAGCGGAGGGGAGGGGGTTAGGCTGGAGAGGGGAGGGACTTAGGCTGGGGTAGGGCGTGGCTTAGGCTGGGGTAGGGCGTGGCTTAGGCTGGGGTAGGGCGTGGCTTAGGCTGGGAAGGGGATTAGGCTGGAGCGGGGAGGGGCTCAGGCCGGGGCGGGGAGGGGCTCAGGCCGGGGTGGGGAGTGGTGGCTTAGGCTAGGGCGGGGGAGGG
>NW_016108393.1:32887-34063 GCF_001604975.1 Cebus imitator
GCAGTGCAGTGGCACAATCTTGGCTCACTGCAGCCTCCACCTCCCGGGTTCAAGCAATTCTCCTGCCTCAGCCTCCTGAGTAGCTGGGACTACAGGCGTGTGTGACCATGCCCAGCTAATTTTTTTGTATTTTTTAGTAGAGACAAGTTTTCACCATGTAGGCCATGATGGTCTCGATCTCTTTACCTCATGATCTGCTCACCTTGGCCTCCCAAAGTGCTGGGATTACAGGCGTGAGTCACTGCGCACAGCCTTAAATTTCATATAATTTTCATTCATCCCAACATATTATTTCCCTTTTGATTTTTTTCCCCAGATCATTTGAAACTCTAAAACTAACTTAGCTCCCTGGAGGCTACAAAAACAGACAGGACAGACTTGGGCCATAGGCCCTAGTTTACTGATCTGTGCCCTAAACTTCCCAAGGCATGCCTCTTGGAAAGTCTTAATGTAACCTCAGGGTAACATGTACTCTCATTTGAAATTGCTATTCTGGTTCTGAACTCTGCCTACATGTTAGAATCCCATGAGGTGCTTTTTGAAATACCAGTGTACAGCCACACTCTTCCACGCTGATCACTTCCACACCCTTCCAACACAGGTCACTTTCACAACATTTGAGTTGGTGAGGTCATGAGCCCTCTATCCAGGTTGTTTTAATAACTAATCACTCTGCTCCTTGAATGGATTCTACACTTTTAAAATGTTTTACTGTCTCTCTCATATCGTCTCTCATTCTCAAGTCCTATGTAGCACTCTCCCTCACAGTCAATGGACCAATTACTTTTATAACTATAATTTTTGATATTTTAAAACAAATATCACCTGCATCTAACAATTTCTTGATATAATAAAATGCCAATCTAATCCAATTAATATTAATACTAAGGTGACAGCAGAGAGGATAGCACAGTAACCACTAATACATACTGCACGTCGTTCTTTTTATGAGTCAAAATGCTCTTCTAGTATGCTTTGCGTTTTATTTTGTTCTGGAATACCACTCTATAGCCATGATTTCTCTCAGATTTGTTTCTATGAAATAGAATGACAGACAGGTATTTCCTTTTCTTTCTTTCTTTCTTTCTTCTTTCTTTCTTTCTTTCTTTCTTTCTTTCTTTCTTTCTTTCCTTCCTTCCTTCCTTCCTTCTTTCTTTTTCTCTCTTTCTCTCTTTC
>NW_016108393.1:35830-39242 GCF_001604975.1 Cebus imitator
TATTAAATTCAACACAACATTCCCCACTAAATGTACCAGAAGTGAGGGTTCCAAGTTGCTAAATATGTCAGTTACATTTTATGGAGATTGAAAGATGGACACCTCTCATCTGACGAGAGAATGCCACCAAACTGTACAAGTGATCAGGTTTGATTTCTAAGGGGCAAATAAACAGATGTATAGAGTTTTCTTGCCTAGATCACTTGTCTCAGAGCACAGGACTTTCCAGAAGCCTGATTTTCAGAATGTGGCTGAGAGATGTCAGCGCCACTTTTCTCAGAGGTGAGTTCTTAGCGGAGATAGAAATTGTTCCTTTTCTTTTCTTTTCTTTTTTTTAGAGATGGGGGTCTTGCTATGCTGCCCAGGCTAGAGTACAGTGGCTATTCCCAGACGCGATCCCACTACTGATCAGCACAGGAGCTTTGACCTGCTCCGTTTCCGACCTGGGCCGGTTCACCCCTCCTTAGGTAACCTGGTGGTCCCCCACTCCTGGGAGGTCACCATATTGATGCCGAACTTAGTGCAGACACCGGATCAGCATAGCACACTACAGCCCAGAACTCCTGGGCTCAAGAGATCCTCCAGCCTCAGCCTCCTGAGTAGCTGGGACTACAGGCACACGCCACCAAGCCTGGCAAAATTGTTCCTTTTCTATTTTTATTTCTAAGAGGATTTAGAGTTAGAGCCAGAGAGAGCTATTTAAAGAAAAGGATGGGGAGCCAGTCCAAGGAATGTTAAACTGAAGTTCATAGACAAAATCTAGGAAGTTTGTAAACACTTGGAAATCATTTGAAAAATGTTTGAGTGTGCTTTTTCTCTGGAAAAGAGTTCATAAATCTCATCAACTTTTTGAAAGAGTTTTGGCATTGACAAAACCAACCCTAACCGCCACCACCACGCAGCCAAGCCACAACACTGAGGCCCTGATAGAGAAATTATGTGACTGAGGTTATCCAGGTAGTTAGTGGCAGAGCCCGGGGTAAAGACAGCCAGACGATGTGCTTGGTAAAGAAGTTAGAAGTTTTTAGCTCTCAGGCTCGGTGTGTTCCTGTTACATGAAGCCAGAGTGAGAATAATTACATGTAGGAATAGCAATTAAATTTACATACATATATATGTATTTTGAGACAGAATCTTGCTTTGTCACACAGAGTGGAGTGCAGTGGCATAATCTCGGATCACTGCAACCTCCGCCTCCTGGGTTCATGTGATTCTCCTGTCTCAACTTCCCCAGTAGCTAGGATTACAGGCACCCACCACCACGCCCAGCTAATTTTTGTATTTTTAGTAGAGGTAGGGTTTCACCATGTTGACCAGTCTGGTCATGAACTTCTGACCTCGTGATCTGCCCACTTAGGTCTCCCAAAGTGCTGGGATTACAGGCATGAGCCACTGCACCTGGCCTAAATTTATATATTTTTAAAAGTGTACACTGGTCAGGCGTGGTGACTCACACCTGTAATCCCAGCACTTTGGGAGGCTGAGGTGGACTGATCACTCAGGTCAGGAGTTTGAGACCAGCCAGGCCAACATGGCAAAAGCCTGTCTGTACTAAAAATACAGAAATTAGCCAGGCTTGGTGGTGGGCGCCTGTAATCCCAGCTACTCGGCAGGCTGACACAGGAGAATCACTTGAACCCAGGAGAGGTTGCAGTGAGCCGAGACTGTGCCACTATNAAAAAAAAAAAAAGTTCTTATGAACAACATATCTATTAAATTCAACACAACGTTCCCCACTAAATGTACCAGAAGTGAGGGTTCCAAGTTGCTAAATATGTAAGTTACATTTTGTGGAGATTGAAAGATGGACACCTCTTATCTGACGAGAGAATGCCACCAAACTGTACAAGTGATCAGGTTTGATTTCTAAGGGGCAAATAAACAGATGCATAGAGTTTTCTTGCCTAGATCACTTGTCTCAGAGAACAGGACTTTCCAGAAGCCTGATTTTCAGAATGTGGCTGAGAGATGTCAGCGCCACTTTTCTCAGAGGTGAGTTCTTAGCGGAGATAGAAATTGTTCCTTTTCTTTTCTTTTCTTTTTTTTAGAGATGGGGGTCTCGCTATGTTGCCCAGGCTAGAGTACAGTGGCTATTCACAGACGCGATCCCACTACTGATCAGCACAGGAGCTTTGACCTGCTCCATTTCCGACCTGGGCCAGTTCACCCCTCCTTAGGCAACCTGGTGGTCCCCCGCTCCCGGGAGGTCACCATATTGATGCCGAAATTAGTGCGGACACCGGATCAGCATAGCACACTACAGCCCAGAACTCCTGGGCTCAAGAGATCCTCCAGCCTCAGCCTCCAGAGTAGCTGGGACTACAGGCACACGCCACCAAGCCTGGCAAAATTGTTCCTTTTCTATTTTTATTTCTAAGAGGGTTTAGAGTTAGAGCCAGAGAGAGCTATTTAAAGAAAAGGATGGGGAGCCAGTCCAAGGAATGTTAAGCTGAAGTTCATAGACAAAATCTAGGAAGCTTGTAAACACTTGGAAATCATTTGAAAAACGTTTATTTGAGTGTGCTTTTTCTCTGGAAAAGAGTTCATAAATCTCATCAACTTTTTGAAAGAGTTTTGGCATTGACAAAACCAACCCTAACCACCGCCACCACGCAGCCAAGCCACAACACTGAGGCCCTGATAGAGAAATTATGTGACTGAGGCTATCCAGGTAGTTAGTGGCAGAGCCCAGGGTAAAGACAGCCAGACGGTGTGCTTGGTAAAGAAGTTAGAAGTTTTTAGCTCTCAGGCCAGGGGTGTTCCTGTTACATGAAGCCAGAGTGAGAATAATTACATGCAGGAATAGCAATTAAATTTACATACATATATATGTATTTTGAGACAGAATCTTGCTCTGTCACCCAGAGTGGAGTGCAGTGGCATAATCTCGGATCACTGCAACCTCCGTCTCCTGGGTTCATGTGATTCTCCTGTCTCAACTTCCCCATTAACTGGGATTACAGGCACCCACCACCACGCCCAGCTAATTTTTGTATTTTTAGTAGAGGTAGGGTTTCACCATGTTGACCAGGCTGGTCATGAACTTCTGACCTCGTGATCTGCCCACTTCGGTCTCCCAAAGTGCTGGGATTACAGGCATGAGCCACTGCACCTGGCCTAAATTTATATATTTTTAAAAGTGTACACTGGTCAGGCATGGTGACTCACACCTGTAATCCCAGCACTTTGGGAGGCTGAGGTGGACTGATCACTGAGATCAGGAGTTCGAGACCAGCCAGGCCAACATGGCAAAAGCCTGTCTGTACTAAAAATACAGAAATTAGCCAGGCTTGGTGGTGGGCGACTGTAATCCCAGCTACTCGGCAGGCTGACACAGGAGAATCACTTGAACCCAGGAGAGGTTGCAGTGAGCCGAGGTTGTGCCACTATTCACCAGCCTGGGCAACAGAGT
>NW_016108393.1:40877-45347 GCF_001604975.1 Cebus imitator
AAAAAAGGAAAAAAAAAAAATCAACAGGCAAATTAAAAATAAAAACTCTGGAGGCCGAATTCCTCGCGTGCGGCGGCAGCAGACAGCCCGGCGTCCGGCCCGAAGGAGAGCCCTGGTCCGGGGCACCGGGACGGCGCTCGGCTGCTCCCCAATGCAGCGGTGACCCCTGGGGCTGTGAGCCCCGCACGCCCCGTCGGAGCCTCCCGCGCCGCCTAGGCACCCGGCATGTCGGCGGCCGACTCGGGCTCGTGGGAGCGCGACCGCCAGCTGGCAGCACAGGACGAGCCGGCGCCTTCCCCCCGGACCTGCAGCCTGCGAGCGGTGAGTGGACGCGGCGGGCCCGGCATCGGCCACGTGCCAGGGCGCCCCGGTCCGAGCTGATGGCGACTGCAGCCAGCCAGTGCTCCTGGGGGAAGAGGCGTCGCTGCTCCAGGAGGAAGTTCACCTTCTCCAGCAGATGAAGGAGACTTTGGCAAAGGACCTGGAGGAGTCACAGGGCGGCCGGTCCTCCGAGGTCCTCTCGGCCACCGAGCTCAGGGTCCAGCTGGCCCAGAAGGAGCAGGAGCTAGCCAGAGCCAAAGAAGCCTTGCAGGCTGGGCAGTCCCAGACGGAAACGCATCTGCAGAAGCAGCCCCTCCTCTGGAAAGGGTGGAAGGAAAGGAGGCCTGGGCATTCCCGCCCCACGGCGGGGTCAGGGGCTGAGTCCACGGGCCTGGGCTGCTCTCCTCGTGCTCCTCGCTCACTGCACAGTTCAGGGAAGGCCTTGGAGACCAGATTTCATTTCCCAGCTTGTGTCAGCTCCTGCGCCTCACACCCCATGAGCCTTACACTAGTGGGTGCCCACACTCACTCGTCTGCGCCTGCAGGCTCCATCTCCCGGCCTGCGCTGTCTGGACCACTCCCAGCCTGTGCATCCCTGGGGGCATTCTGCTCACCTGCAACCTGGGCTGACTTGGCCACTCCCCACCTGTGAGTCTCCAGGAGTATCTCAGGCTCACCTGCACCCTGTGCTGACTCGGCCACTCCCCACCTGTGTGTACGCAGCAGTGTCTCAGGCTCACCTGCACCCTGTGCTGATGTGGCTGCTCCCTGCCTGTGCGTCCCCGCGGCATCTGCTTACCTGCGCCCTGAGCAGTGGCTTCCGTGCTGGTGACTATATGACATGCTGGGACACATCCCTGGTTTCTCCTGAGATACGACCCAGACTCAGGCGCGCACCAGGCCTCTGGCTGAGTTTGATTTTCACTGCGCTACTGCTCTTGGCCGTGGAAGCTGCTTTAGCTCCTTGCCATGTTCAGATAAAAAGCGTGTAAGACAAAATCCCTGGCCCGGAAGAGGGAGACCCAGGCATCTCAGATCAACTTCCAATTGACTATCACACTGTAGTTCAATAGAAGACAAGGCTNGTGGGTTCACTGAAAGGAGACCTGTCCCTGACTCAACCCACAGAAAGCATCTAGTGTGCCTGAAAGTAGAAATAATATCCCAGAGGACAGCCAGAGGCAGAGGGGAAGGCAGGATCGTCTCCAGCCCTGGACCCTCTGCTCTAACTTGGCTGAAGCAGACACTGGATCAGCGTGGCTGTTCAGAAACAGCACGTGGTAGGTTTGTTTCAGAGGTCCCCTGCGCACACCTCCTAACCATCCTTCCCACACTCCTGAATGTCCCCTTTGAGACCTCGTCCCAACGGGTGGCACTCAACTGCTTTCTACACCAAGGCAAACCTGGCTTATGCCGCCACCTAGTGTCACAAAAGAGGAGGTGACCTAGCTGGAAAAAAAGAAAAAAAAAAATCAACAGGCAAATTAAAAATAAAAACTCTGGCGGCCGAATTCCTCGCGTGCGGCGGCCGCGGACCGCCCGGCGTCCGGCCGGACGGAGAGCCCTGGTCCGGGGCGCCGGGGCGGCGCTCGGCTGCTCCCCGATGCGGCGGTGACCCCTAGAGCTGTGAGCCCCGCACGCCCCGTCGGAGCCTCCCGCGCTGCCTAGGCACCCGGCATGTCGGCGGCCGACTCGGGCTAGTGGGAGCACGTCCGCCAGCTGGCAGCGCAGGACGAGCCGGCGCCTTCCCCCGGGACCTGCAGCCTGCGAGCGGTGCGTGGACTCGGCGGGCCCGGCCATCGGCCACGTGCCAGGGCGCCCCGGTCGGAACCCATGGCGACTGCAGCCAGCCGGTGCTCCTGTGGGAAGATGGGTCGCTGCTCCAGGAGGAAGTTCACCTTCTCTGGCAGATGAAGGAGACGTTGGCAAAGGACCTGGAGGAGCCACAGGGCGGCCAGTCCTCCGAGGTCCTCTCGGCCACCGAGCTCAGGGTCCAGCTGGCCCAGAAGGAGCAGGAGCTAGCCAGAGCCAAAGAAGCCTTGCAGGCTGGGCAGTCCCAGACGGAAACGCATCTGCAGAAGTAGCCCCTCCTCTGGAAAGGGTGGAAGGAAAGGAGGCCTGGGCATTCCCGCCCCAGGCGGGGTCAGGGGCTGAGTCCACGGGCCTGGGCTGCTCTCCTCGTGCTCCTCGCTCACTGCACAGTTCAGGGAAGGCCTTGGAGACCAGATTTCAGTTCCCAGCTTGTGTCAGCTCCTGCGCCTCAGACCCCATGAGCCTTACACTAGTGGGTGCCCACACTCACCCGTCTGCGCCTGCAGGCTCCATCTCCCGGCCTGCGCTGTCTGGACGACTCCCAGCCTGTGCATCCCTGGGGGCATCTGCTCACCTGCAACCTGGGCTGACTTGGCCACTCCCCACCTGTGAGTCTCCGGGAGTATCTCAGGCTCACCTGCACCCTGTGCTGACTTGACCACTCCCCACCTGTGTGTACGCAGCGGTGTCTCAGGCTCACCTGCACCCTGAGCAGTGGCTTCCGTGCTGGTGACTATATGACATGCTGGGACACATCCCTGGTTTCTCCTGAGATACGACCCAGACTCAGGCGCGCACCAGGCCTCTGGCTGAGTTTGATTTTCACTGCGCTACTGCTCTTGGCCGTGGAAGCTGCTTTAGCTCCTCGCCATGTTCAGATAAAAAGCGTGTAAGACAAAACCCCTGGCCCGGAAGAGGGAGACCCAGGCATCTCAGATCAACTTCCAATTGACTATCACACTGTAGTTCAATAGAAGACAAGGCTGACTGACTGTCACCTCCTGTTTCACCTTCCTGTAGGTGGCAGGCTGGGTCTTGTGGAAACTCTCTGGAAGGCACTATTTTTACTTAAAACAAGATCAAACCAGAAACCTTTTCACGTGTGAGTCCTAACACTGTAAACTGGAATCCTTTCATATGTGATTCCTGAAGCTGTAGACTGAGACCTCTCTCATATTTAATTTCTAAAGCTATAAACCTAAGATTCTTCCATGTGTAATATCTAAAGTATAAGCCTATATAAAGGCAGAACCTTCCTTTGTCAGATGAGCTGAATTTGGACCCCCAGCTGTAATAAAAACGCTTTCCTTTCCCATTCGGTGTTCGGGAGCTCTGTTTCTCCTGGCTGATCCTCTTACAGGTCCAGAGACCTTGGCTGCAGGTGTCTTTCCACTGAGAAGCTTCTGTGGAGCCCCTTAGGAGCCGCCTACCTCAGTGAGACATGCCCATGAGCAGGAGAGAGACAGGCAAACAGATGGTGCCTGATCACAAGGCAGAATCGGGCATCTGAGGAACGCACAGACGGACCAGGCAACCCAGCCCAATGCCCAGCCCTCTAGGATCTGGTCTAAATTAGTAGGAGTCAGAACTGTTTTCTGTGCCTGGAAATTCCGATTAGTACAGCCACATCCATCCGCACATGCACTTCAGCATCTGATTTCACACAGGAAGACTGGTGTGTCCAGTGATGTGTCCAGGGCTGACGCATCGGCACTCACCCTGCACATGGACACACTCTCCTCTGTCCCAGCCAGACAACACGTGAGGGGGACACGGCCACTAACCACCCTCACTGCTAACATCCCCCGGACTCACCCTTCTTTTCTCTCCATGGTCGCTGCCTTCCTCAGGCCTCTCGCTCTCTCCTAAGGCTCTCAGGTCTTAACCCAGCTCAAAGTGCCCCTGTTCCTGCTGTGGGTTCCCTTCTCCAGGGATTCCTCTCCAGGGAGGATGATCTCCAGGCATCAGAGCAGCCCACGGCCCTTCACAGGATGACTCCTCCTCCCAGCCCCGTGGCCAGGCTCTCTGCTCCACACCTTTGTCAATCTCTTTTATAAGACAGTAAATTCTTGCTGATTTCCTAAAAATGCTGTGTTCCTCCAGCCCAAGAGTGTTTGCAAATGGAGGCTGTTGATGTATTTTTTCTTTATTATTTTTCTTTTTTCTTTCTTTTTGTCTCCTTTCCAATGAACTAACCTCCCTGGGAGTTGCCTCAGGCCCTACACAAGGTAAAAAGTGAAGTCTCAGCAGATGGAGGGTGGGCAGCGTCTCTCACTGCTGGGCGCTGTTACGTTTTAGCTCCACAATTAGTTTTCCTAGAACTCCCAGGACAGCACC
>NW_016108393.1:45983-54093 GCF_001604975.1 Cebus imitator
TGAGCACACACTGTCCTGGACTCTGCAGTTTCCAGCTTCTCTGTCCCTCCAGAAGTCAGGTCTCAGCCTGTGCTGACCCAGTGGTCCTCAGAGTTGAGCCTCCAGGAGGCAGAATCTCCACCCACAGGGAACACCAGCAACATCGGGGGTAACCGGGGTCCTGCTGCCAGGACAGCCGGGAGATGCCTCAACATCTGCTCTGCTGGGACGAGCCTGCTCCGAATCCCAGGGCAGGTCTCGGCTCCAGTCAGCAGCTCAGCCTCCCAGAGCTTCCCTGGGCTCCAGTAAGTGCAGGAGGCTGATGATGACACTGACATGGGACAGCAGCCTCAGTGCTGATCACACAGTGCTCAAGACCACGGGAAAAGAAGCCCTAAATTCACCTGCGCTGTCAGGGTCGGGGCTGTCCCCCACTCCAGCCAGGCTGCTCCTCTGCTGAGTTTTCCACCCCAACCCAGGTACAAGGCCTGACAGTCCTGAGAATGCAGTTCCTTCTTTTCTCCACCTCTCCATGACTCGGCCATGGGCTGCTTCGATGCAAATAGCACAGTAGTTCTGTGTTGAAATCAGCGTTATTGAAGCAGCTTCATATGAAATCATATGTTTATATTAAGAGCACAGCTTGTGAGAAATGACTAATATGTGGAAATGGATAAACAAATGTGTGTGAGTGACTCTGTGTGTGTGTGTGTGTGTGTGTGTGTGTATGTGGAGAGAGAGAGACAGAGAGGGAAAATCTCTTAACTGCTCCACAATGAATGTTTAGACTATCCCACCATCCCTGGCTCCAAGTGCCAGGAATTTGCTTTCTGTCACTACAGATGAGATTTCTCTTGTGTAGGATTTCATCTTGTAGAAACATGTAACACATCCTCTGTCATACCGACCTTCTAGCCCTCAACACAGCAGCTTTGAAATTCACTCGTGTTGTTGTGTGTTTATGTTGCCCAGGGCTGCACTGGATGGACATATTTTAATCTATTCACCTACTGGCCATCACTTGGGTTGTGTCCAGCTTAATCCATTATGAACAACCCTGCAATGTCCCTTCCTCTGGAAACCATTATGTGGACACACAGTTTTGTTTCTCTTGGGCACTTCACTAAGGCTAGAATGAAATACCTTCGGACAGAGTCTGTGTGAGCTTTGGGAAGAGTGAGCAAGCATTTGCAGAGCAGCTGTGCTCCTGGCAGCAGGTCTCAGAGGTGCACTTGTCCACATCCCGTCAAGAGATCTTCACGCTCGACTCCCTCTGCGCCATCACTGTGTTTGCGTAATGAGACAGCATGGCAACTTAATTTTCCATGTGAGACTCACGATGCTCTATACATGTTATATGCTGAGCAGGCATATGCACAGATTCTCTGGCCAAGGGGCCGTGCAATGCCCTTCGCACGTCTCCCTGAGCAGTCCCCCGTGGTTTTGCCAGCATTGCTGCTGCTCTTCTTCCTGCGTCCTCCACGCTGGCCTGTGCGGTGCTCATTGGGAACAGGAAAGGCCTGCAGGAGCAAGGGCAGCACCCTATGCCTCTGGGACCGCAGCAGGCACCTTGGGCCAGGCTCTTCAGAGCAAGGACAGTGGGAAGGCTCCTCCAGGCCCGGGTGCCATGAGTCCACAGCGGCTGATATGCAGTGACTCGGTAGTGGAGGCTGTCCCATGAGTCCCCTGGAAAGGAGCTGCTCTGTCTGAGCCCCAGCCCACAGGGCTCCGGTGTGACCCCAGGCGCTGGGGCTGGCCCTGCGGGAGCGGGTCTAGAACAGCACCGCATTGGGCCATCTACACTAAGGCCGGGCTCCTCCTGCTCATTGTCCTGGCTGCCTGTGCAGCTCGGGGGAGCTTCTGCACTGGGGGAGGGCAGGCAACACGGAGACTTCCTGCCCCATCTCCCCTCCAGACCTTTTGGTCATCTGTTTTCAGGAGCCACCTCCCAGGCTGTGGTGACTCAGGAAGCGTCACTGTCCACAGCTCCTGGAGGGCCGCTCATACTCCTGTGGCTGCAGTGCTGGGGCTGTCATCACCAGCGCTCTGCCCGCTGCGTCCATCAGAAGCCCAGTCTAATTTCTTTGCCCAGGGTCTCATAGATGACACCAGCAACCGGGGCCCAGGGGTCCCCGTCAGATTTTAGGCTCCCTGCTTGGTAACAAGGCTGCCCTGTCATCACGGGGCCCAGCCTGAGCAGGAGGCCGGTGTTGTGCTCCATGGCACAGCAAGCCTCTTCACATGACGCAGATGGCCCGTGCAGGGCACTGTGGTAAAATCCTGTAAACTAGGTGACACGCAATAGAAATTTACTTCTCACTGTTCCGGGAGCTGGGAAGTCCAACATGGAGGCACTGGGGAGGTGATGCCTGGTGAGGCCTGCCCCCTCCTTTGTGGGTGGCTGTCTTTCTGCTGTGTCCTTGCAGGGTCGGGGTGGGAGAAGCTATGAGAGGCTCCTTTGCTACGCCTCAGCCCTTAAGACCTAATCATTGCATAGAGACTGTGCTTCCTGAGGCCATTGCACTGGGGCTTGGATATCCACACATGACTTTGTGGACACACATTCAGTGTCCGGCTGGGGCAGCTGGAAGGGCAGTGGAGGAGGAGGACAGCGAGCCTCAGTTACCACTGGAGACCAGCAGGTTCTATGGCTCCTTCCACTGATGACCTCTTGACATTTTTTTTTTTCTGGGGAAAAAGGCCAAACAGATTCCTGGAGAAACTGCCCCATGAAATGAGCATGTCTAAACGGTGCGCAGGGTGGACATTAGTGAACTTGTTGGTGTCCATCACAATGCCTCTTCAGGCCGGTGTGTGCTTTCCCAAATGCCTGAATATTACTGGTCAACCAGTGTCATTGGAGATGCCTTATGGGTCTTGCAATTGGGTAAGGGGTCACTCAATTTCACTTCCAGGGACCGCCGGGACTCCATGACTGAGTTGTGTGCAGTGATGAGGCCCTGGCCCCTCACCCAGGTCAGGATTTGGAGGGGCCGTCCCAGCTCCAGAGGTCATAATGGAAGGGGCTGAATTTGCTACAACTGCTCCACACTGAGGCCGACACGTGAAGTTCCACAACCACAGGAATGTCATTAAACCAGGAGTAAGCGGAGGGGCAGAAACGCCAAGTTGCTGCTGCTAGACTTGGGAGTGTAGTGCAGACGGGAGAGGTCCACTCCCAACCCCACCTGGCGTACTCTGGGAGAGCTGGGTCCCAGGTTCTAGTGTCTGGGAGAGAGCTGTGCCCGTGGATGTCCCGCAGTGCAGGCCAGCACCAACACCCAGCCCAGTCACTCTATGCTCAGTTCTCAAGAGATGATAAACAACAAAACCCAAGTGTCTGATATTTGGTGGTGCCAGAGGCAGAAAAGATCAGGTCATGTGCTGAAGATAATCTTTGAGAAGCAAAACAAGAAAAGATGGTGACAAACATGACACTCAAAGGCCATAGGCATAATCGCTTTTTTAATTGTATCATTAACATTTTACAAATTATGCATATTTCCTTTTTTTCTGGTTTCATCCCTCTCCCCCTTCCTCGTCTCTGAGGCAGCAGGCCTGGCTGGGCTGCCTCTGGGAAGCCTCTGTTGGAATTCATCTGGGGCAGCTGGCAAAATATTAGTGAAATATTAGGGAAAATTATAGATTAGTCTCAAACTTTTTGGAAGGCTGAGAGGTTTTATTGGGACAGGCTGAAGGCAGCAGGTCCATTACGTTAGGAAAAGATGGAGATGATGGGAGGCTTTCCCAGTTAAGTGTGTTGATCCCACATCCCTTTGCCTCTAGTCTTTTTCCTCATGTAAACTTTATGCTGGATGGTCCAGTCAGGGGGAGGTGAAACGGGAATTACCCGTTAATGGTGTTTGCTCTGGGCTACTCTTTCCACCATGTTAATTATACACAGGTATGTTGGCTTAGAACCCCTGTTATGGAATTCATACTGAATAAACGTGAGGATGGACAGGGTCTGGTCCATTGGCTGCAGTCACCCTCTGAAAGCAGCTGATGACCATCCTGAGTCCACTTGAATCACTGAAGCAGGTGTGAGAGTGCATTTATTCACCCATCGTTGAGTCTGGGACTGCAGGACAGACCCCTGCTGGTGGTGATTGACGTCTCAAGCCTCTCTCCAGTGTGTGCATCTACCTGGAGTGTCTTCATTGTCACTGCTGGAACCATGCCTCCTGCAGCCAATGAAGCTCTGGAGACACAAATGCCAGCAAGAAAGCTGTTACTCAGAGGAGCTGACCCATCCTGCCTGCCGCAGCGGAGGCCACACGGCCTCCACAGCAACTCCCTGCTCTGTCCTCTGCCTTCTCAGAACTGATGTGGGCTCTCTGGCATCAGAGGCCTTCATCAAGTCACTGCTCACATTTGCAAACTTTTCCATCAAGAGAGGACCCCCTTTCAACCTGCCACTCCCCTGTCCTCTAGGTCATTATGGCTCTCACCGCCAGCCTTATCAATGTGGGGCCCCAACCACTACGGGCAGGCTTCAAGTCGGTGATCCAACAAACAGACCCTGTGCCAGGTCAGAGCCGCTGCTGCAAGACTATCCTGTGCACGGGAACGTTCTCTCTGCATTGTGTACAGGGCTGCTGGATGCTGGAAATGTGCCCAGGGTGATGAGGGACTAGATAGTACATTAAAAAATTAGAATAGACACCCCTGGCTAATGACTGCCACCCTGGAGAGCATAGTGCTGGGGATCCAGACATGTGGGGGACATCACCCCGGCTCGCCGAGTTTTTCCTTGCAGAGCAGCTATCAATGGACAAGTGCTATCTTTCATCTAGTAGGTACTTCCCGCACACAGCCACAAGTACTGGCCACTCTGTGAGGCCCTAGGGGTGCTAAACAGTGTGTTGTATCCAGGTCCTAGAGGGGTTCACAGCTGGGGGCAAATTGTAAGCAGAATGAAGAGCATGGCCCTGCCAACCTGTGCTGGAAAACCAGGGAGGCTGCAGCAGGGGGGAATGGACACCTCACTGTCCCCAGGAGCCCACCCTCATCTCCCCTGGCCCTGGCCACAGCCTGGAGTGTCATGAACTACACACATACAAAGCATTTGATAAAATTTAAATATATATATATATACATATATATATACATATATGCAATCATGGAGATGCGAGTTTTTCATTTGGAAACTGATGATACTGGCTGTGCTGCCATGGGGGACATGAATGCAGGGCCTCCCAGACAGCCGCACTCAGAGAGCAGCGGGCGCATCCACACGCAGAGCACCTGCCCTGTACACCAGCCTCCCACCATCTGAAGGGGAGTACACCTGCGCCCTAAAACGCGCCCATTACTCTTTATCTGGAAAGTCAGCTTCCATCACCACCTCCCTGATCCTCACCCCTCATAGGAACCCAGAATCAAGGAGCCTCCCCAACCAAAGGCGAAAGGAAAGTTCCACTTTCCTCGTCACCTCCACTTCTTCTCAGCAAGTGAGTGATTCCAGATCATGCACTTTTTTTACTCACTCTCGGGATGATCTGTAACTGAAACGGGAAAGGTTCCCTTGTTCCCCCCACAGGGCGTGTGGTGGGGGTGTGGCTCACTTCTTCAGACGGGCAGGCTGTGGGGCTCTGCCCCCACAGCAGTGTCTAGGGGTGAGTGTTTGCATCTGAAGCACCAGTGGGCGTGTGTTACAGGGTGCTCGTTTAGCTTGCTGTCTACAGGTGGCGCCTGTTAACCCGCTCAATTAGACCCTCTACCTTGTCACAAGGACACAGGGCTTTCTCAATCCCAGGGTTTCTTGTCTTGGTGTAGGGAAGAATCGGATCACACACAGGCTCGGAGAATGAGTGCAAGGTTTCATTGAGTGGGAGAAACTCTCAGCAGATCGGGAAGCCAGCAGGGAGATGGCTTTTCCCTGGAGGTGGGACATTGGCGGCCCAACCCTTCGCCAGTGGTGGGACTCTTCTTCGACCACTCTGGCCAAACTCCAAGTCATTCTGCTTCTGCCCGTGGCCTGCCTGCGTGCTGGCACCTGACAGGGCATCCCTTTCAATGTCCAGCCACCTGTGTTGCTCCACTGATATGCTTCGCTCAACGTGGTGGGCCAGGGTGGTCGTGGGAAATGCAACATTTGGGCATGAAGGCAGGAGTGCTTGCCCTCACCTAGTTCCGTGGGGGTGGAGCCCTACCAGGGACCTCACTCTCCTCTACCCAGCCCTTCCCTTCCCCTGTTTCATATCATTTAAAGGGAACACGCTCTTCCCTTCCCAGCATGTCTGTATCATAATTACAGAACAGGTTGCTTTAGAAAAGCAGAGGGGAAACTGTAGTCCAGTCAAAGCCCCGCAGGGAGGGTGAGAACACCCGTAGGACATGCAGGAGCTTTCCCTGGAGGATGGGTCTCCTGATTCTATTTTGGCTGGTAATTGGGAAATTCTTAGTCCCAGAAGGAGGAAGTACAGGTGCTGAGGGCAGGCACTCTCCTGGTTTGTTTATGAGCTGAGGCTGCCATCCGTGACTGACCCTGTCTTGCCAGGGAATAGTATCACATGTTGTGTATATTGCCAGATTTTCATACATGAGCCAATTTGAAATGAAATACATCAACAAAGCATCGCCCCAATTTTGGACAAAGGCAGGCACTCCTTCCTTGCTGTGATGAGGGACTTCCCCCAGCAGCCTCTCAGGGAGGCCAGGAGGACAGAGGGGCTGGCTGGGAGTGCATTGGCGGTGTTCCTGTGGATGACTCGGGGCGCTGGCTTGAGATGGACGCAGCCCTGCCGTGCATGGGTATGGCAGGGTTACCGCATGGGCTCCGCTGCTGCTGGGTCATCCTCCTGGGTGGAAGAGGCTTGGAAAAGAGAAGCAAGACTGGGATGAGGCTCAGAGTCCTCAGCTATGGAGTGAGAGACCACCTAAATCATCAGGAAATGCTCAGTGTCCCCATGTGCCCAACTCTACACTGTGATGCAACAAGAAGGTCCCCTGACCTCTCCTGCCATGCTTAACTGCCGCTAAACTGCCAATATCTTCCTGACAGCTCCCTGGACCTGCTCACACAGGCCGGAAGGGTGGCTTCTTACAGGGGGAGGTGTGGGCCAGGAGCTGGTGCTCTAACTCTGCCATTCTGGGGTGCTTCAGCCAGGCTGATGGGCCCCAATGATCACCAGGGGTCCTGCCAGTTCTAATTCATCACTTCCAGGATGTGTAGCTCACAGAATATTTCTGAGGCTATTTTCCTGGCTTTATTGAGACAGAATTGAACATTCTAAAATATGTATATTTAAGGTATAAAATGTGAAGTTTTGGTATATGCAAACAATGTGAAATGAGGACCGCCATCAAGCTCATAAACATTCCCATCCCTTCACATGGTTGCCATTTGTGTGTGTGGTGAGAATATTCCAGGTGCGCTTTCTCAGCAGATTCCAAGTGTGCAGTTTATCACTATCAACTATGGCTGCCATGCTGTGTGCCAGGTCTCCAGAACGTACTCATCGCATAACTGAAACTTGGTGCCCTTCACCAGCTCTCCATGTTCTTCACTATCCAACACCACCCTTCTACTCTGTTTCCATGACTTGGACTTTTTAGGCTAATGGCTCGGTGAAAATCTGTGACATATGCACAGATGACCTGGGCTATGTGAGTACTGGGGCCACCTTTTAACCCTGGGTGATGTCTTGGAACTCCGCATGCCCAGGTACTTCCAGGGATATGCATGGGGCTGGATCACCCCTGCCCTGTGACCCAGGAGCCTGCTGCTGCGGGAGGAATGCCACCCAGTGGTCCTGAGCTTCCACACGGGGTCCCACCCCTCACTCACTTGCATCTCTTTCACAGAAAACTCAGGAGCACGGGTCATTCTCTGTGCCTCATTTTCTGAGGCATGGGGCTGGAAAGTGAGCCCATGGGGAAGGCTGTGCTGAGCCATGAATGTGTCAATGTGTGGAAAGCACACAGTGGTGGTGGGGTTCCCCAGAGAACATTGATGTGGCACCTGTGCTGTGTAGGTGGGACACGTCTCCTGAGGAGACACACTCCCACACACACTTCCACACACACTCAGTCACACCACATGACACCCATGAAGACCCCCCCAGAGTCCCATGCACACAAACCCACCCACTTAGAGGGACATGGCTCCTTCAGGGACTGTACAATG
>NW_016108393.1:54182-57505 GCF_001604975.1 Cebus imitator
CCTTTCTTTTCACCTGGATTTTTCATCAGTGAGTCAGTGATTGCAGAATCCAGGCTGTTTTCCTGAGGTCACCTACAATTACAGGAGAGAAGAGACCATGAGGACCAGTCACGCTGCGTGGAATTTCTCAGGCCTTTTGCTCCTGCTGTGAACACAGAGTACCCAATGGAAAGCAGTGGTCAAAGGCTCCAGAAGCCAGCACAGACACCTTGGAGGAGGTGCAGGCTTTCCCTGGAGGACGCGTCTCTCTAATTCACTGTGGCTGCTAATCACCACACTCTTAATCCAGAGAGAATTTGCTGCTGGGCAAAACTTCCCCTTTCACACAGCTTGAAGCCTGATACTGCCCCTCCCGACTGCCCTCTCCAACCAGCGTCATCTTGAAGAGTTGGCCAGGGTCAGTGCAGGCTGCTAGAACAAGGCTGGCTGGGCAAGGAGGCTCCCGCCTCTTACCCTAGTACCTTGGGAGGCCAAGGCAGGTGGATTGCTTTGAGATGTTGATCCCCACCTGTGGGGGCTGGGCCTGCAAACCCTGACTTTGTGACAGATGAATAAATACCCTCCACACACAAAGTACCATGAACAAGTCAGCTGCTCTCAGAGGGCCATTGAGCTACCCAAGCCTTCAATCGCTGTCCCTCCTAGCATTTATTCAGTTTACATTTAATGACAGAAGTTCTAAGTCAACATGCTTGTGGATAATTAACACGTTAAAGGTTTGGTTCCAGGGCCCAGAGCAAACACCATTAGGGGTAATCTCCCTTTGACCTTCTCCCAGAGGGCCATCGGCTCAAAGGTTAGTTTTCAGACCACATGAGTAAACAAGGGAGTTAGAGACAAAGGAAGGTGGGGTGAACAGACTTAACTGGGGAAGCTTCTATTACCCCTAATTTTTACCCGTGACCTCATGCTCTAAGGTAAGAACTGGCTGCCTTCAGCCTATTCCATTATTACAAGTTATGAAAAGCTTTTTGCCTTCCAAAATGTTTGAGTCTATATCTTATAACTTTCCCTGATATTTCCCTTAATATCTGGCCAGCCACCCTGAGTGAATCCCAACATTGCTTGAGGCCAGGAGATCCAGAACTGCCTAGGCAACATAGTGCGACCCCCATCTCTACAAAAATATAGAGAAAATTTGTCTGGCATGGTGGTGAGCAGCTGTGGTCCCAGCTGAGCTGGGAGGATCACTTGAGCTCAGGTCAAGGCTGCAATGAACTCAGATCACACCACTGTGCTCCACCCTGGGCAACACAGTGAGACCCTGTCCACAGAAAAGAAAAGGTAACCCAAATACCATGGGCTGGGTGGTATAAATGCAGTGTTTTCTTAGTTCTGGAGGCGGGGATGTTTCAGAGCAAATGTGAACCAAACCTGAGCTGTGAGTGTATCTTCCTGTGGTTGAAACACTATTGATTGAACAGTAAATTAAATTTTTCTTACACGAATAACAATATGGCTTAGCATTTTTATTGATTTATTTTAAATATGCAACTTTGGAACAAAGCTGCAATCGTTATTCTCGAATCAACATAAGGGCTGAGTATCCTCAGTGTCGTCAGCTCACCGTCTGCAGGTGCACCTGTGCTTGGTTGGGGGCCCCTTCTTGACTTGCTGCTGGTCTGGGGCTGTATAGATTATTGAAGGAGGAAAATGCATTTTTCCTCAAATTCATCAGCTAAGATCCTGGGAAACGCACTCACAGTAAAGAGAACTGCTGACATCTTGTTGGCAGAAGACCAGAGGAAACGGACCATAATTTATGCAGAGCTCAAACCATGGATCCCACTGCACTGACTCCCTGACAGCCTCTGAGCCAACGCTGGGCTTTCAGAAGATCTTGGGTTTTCACGTGCACTTGAAACACCAAGAGAAAGGTTGTGTGGAAAATGCCTTTATGATGAGACGGTCCAGAAAGGCAGAGCAGAGTGACTGAGCATGGGGGCTGGGACCTGAGGGCCTGGGCTCAGTCCCACTTAGAGCCATGAGAACCAGGGAATGTCCTGCAACCCCTCAGCCTCCAGTTCTCTGCACTGCCATCTAAACACTTTAATAGGGCTGACAGGTTAGCCTGATGAGGCCAAAGATCATTGAACAGAGTTAAAGCTTTAGAAAAAGTGGCTGATTCTTCAATGCTCCATGATTCCTCCATCATTAAATGCCTGGGAGAAGAAGCTATGCACTTGACAGTGGGTGACCAGAGAGGGGACATGGATACTCCAGGGCAGGGGAGGGTGGAGGTTGGCTTTTCTACATTTGCCTGTGTGTGAGGCTTTACAGCGCATGGACAGTACATGTGATCATCTCCTGTGATGCCCACGCCAGCCCTGAGGGTGGGCAGAGTAGGAGCTGTGGCCTGCGCTTCACAGGTAGAAGAAATTCTCCTAAAGGCATGTGACCTTCCAGTCACCACACTGCTGTGTGATGCACCCCGGGCAGAAACATACCTGAGGCCTTGGGGCCAGAGATGTCTTCACACTCCAGACCTCCAGATCATGCTCTAGACCCCTCAAAACATGAACTCCCCTGACTCTCAAGATGTCCTGACCCAAGGTTTCTGTGGGAGGGCTGACATCCTGGAATAGATGCCTGAGCCCAGAAAACAGCTTGGACACAAGACCCGGCCTCTGTCTCTTCCTTTCCATCCCAGACCCCAAACAGGATGTGGTTTACCTCAAATGAAGCCCCTTGGAAGGATGAGGGTGATTCAAAACAGGGCAGTCCTTTCATAGCAGTGTCACAGTCAGCTGCCATGGGCCACACGTTTCCAATGATCAGTTGGTTACAAGGGACCCCTGCAGCCAGCTGACCCCTAACTGTATTAGAAAGCAACATTCTAAACTGTCACATGACTGCTTCGCTTCCCTCAACTTGACCAACTGTGGGTGAGCAGCTAATGCCCTTGTCTTATAAGGGACGCCTGGGCTGGAGTGTCAGCTTGATGAACTCAGTTTATAAAGCCTCCCGCCTGACTTACTATTGATCTGAGCCACTGTCTGTGCAGCTGGACTAAGGCCTGGCTGAGGATGGGCAGTGGCTGCACCAGCACAGAGTGGACCTTTCTTCCTGTTCATTTCTTCCAAACCAAAGGTCAGCGTCTTCAGACTCCTATTGCATCCCAAGCCCTGCAGGGACAATGCACAGAGTCCCTTCTCCTCTTAGAGGGAACTCTCCACAGCTACAGCCTGGAGACCCCACACCAGGACTGTCCCTGAGGACCACCCAGGTTCTATTTCTAACCAAATGTCCATTCCTCTAACCTGAGGGCTCTGTCTCTTCTCACCACTCTCCCCAGCAGCACCCTAAACAGTAGGGATCCTGTC
>NW_016108393.1:59083-60542 GCF_001604975.1 Cebus imitator
ATGGAACAATGGAAAGATATTAGTGAGGACAATCTAGATTTCAGAAAAAAAAATAGAAAAGACATAAAATGGACATGTCGTTAAAAATGGACAAATATCACAACAAAGCAATTTAGAGAAGGCAAAATGTGGGTGAATAAAAGTCACATGAACACATGTTCTGATCCACCTGAAGTGAAAGAAACCCCTGTGGAGCCCAGTGTGTCTGTGTGGGAGGAACTGCCTGGAAGCGCAGAGAGCAAAGCAAAAGGGCTTGGGGGGAGCAGGATGGGAGTGGCAGGAGCTGCCAGAGCCTCCTAAGTGGGAAGCCAGGAAGAGGGTTTGGAGATCAGCCAGCCAGGGGCAGGGGCCGGCAAAACCTATAAGTTCCTGTGGATGCCCTAGGATTGTGCAGTTACTTCTGAGTGAGGCATGAAACCAGTGAGTGTCAAGTAGACAACTAATGTTGCAATTTAAAAAATAAAAATAAATTTCCAGCCAGGCTGTGGAGCTTCAGAAGCTCTTACAACTGGGATATTAAGGAGGTCAGCCATCCGGCAGGACGTCCCTCAGCACATAGTAACATTAAGTGTGCACCCTCCATGCAGCTAGTCCACTGTGGTTCAGAGATGGAGGGAAACATGCAGGAGGAAGTCCTCACTGGTCACGTGGTATCGGTAGCAACCTGGATGCTCAGCACAGGGTTTAAACTAAAATGTACTTTACACAATGCTGGCCCATTGGAAGTAATGGAAAAGGTTCATATGCACACATGGATGAAATTAAATGTTTGAGTTTAAATCTTAGTAAAAATAACAAATAAATCAGATGAGGCCTAAAGAGGAAAAATTATTTGTTTAAGAAATGGAAACACACTATGAAATCTTTAAGTGTCTGTAGAGGTGATTTGGAAGTCAGAGTGGAACCACATGATTTACACTTGAGTTGGTGACTCAGAGATGGAGGAAAACATGATTTGAAATGGTGATAAAGAAAAATATGAAAGAGAGGCCTTTACATGGCTGAGGATGAGTGTTAATAGTGTCAGTAAACTCTGCACTTCTGGGTCCCAGGAAACACCAACAGAAAGTGCCACACATGCTCTGCTGGCACAGCTGGCAGGAACAAGTGATCTCCCTTCAACCCATGCCCTTTACTTAGGATTCCCGGCTGCCCTGTCCCTTCTCTGACATCGTGAGCCACTTCAGAAAGGAGGATCAAGACAGCCAATGCTCTCCACCTGAGATGCCCCAGTGTGTCAGAGGCAGGAAGGCTTTGGGATCTGAGGACAGTGTCGGACAG
Organism: Cebus imitator; assembly: GCF_001604975.1. Classification (NCBI taxonomy): domain Eukaryota; kingdom Metazoa; phylum Chordata; class Mammalia; order Primates; family Cebidae; genus Cebus; species Cebus imitator. The sequence continues at coordinate 60,365 of NW_016108393.1, forward strand.
TGAGGGACACTCCTGAGTTGGCCTCTCCCAGCTGGAAAATGACTCAGAGCCTCCAGGGGAGTTTGGTCATCAGGGAGCCCACTGGGTAGGTTTGGGTGGCAACACTGACCTGCCAGGACACACCTTCACCCCACCGGGTCAGCTGTGAGAACTCAGGACAGAGGGGCCCAGGAAGAGG
>NW_016108393.1:63627-64520 GCF_001604975.1 Cebus imitator
CACATTCACATCACATGATGCATCCTCACACGAGACACCACCAATCCTCAAGCACCCAACTCAGTGCCACCCAAAAGGGAGCACAGCTGCTGCCTCAAAATTTGGCCATGATTTTTCCCTGGGGAATTCAGGTTTTTAAAAAACACTTGCACTATGCTTACTCCTATCACAATCCCAGAATGAGGGTGGCACTTCACATTGAAACCAGCTTTTTTTTTCTTGACAATAACTCCAGAATACTTCCCAGAGTCACACTCAGAGGGAACACCGGCACTACCTGCAACGCAGAAACAAAGCTTTATGAGGGGCACGTCGTGCTGTGGATTGTTTGCACAACATTCTGTTTCTCTCAATGAATATTGTAAACCTGATCAGAAATGTAGTCAACTGCTACAGTAATCAAAACAGCATGGTACTGGTACCAAAATAGAGATATAGACCAATGGAACAGAACACAGCTCCATTGGACAGGACAGAACGGGCAGCCACAGAGGCCTGGGATAGATGTTATGTCCCCGCAACACAACAGAGAGCACACTTCATGCTGTGCTGATGCTTACTGAATGGTGCAACTGACTAGGTGATTCTGTTTGATACGGCAAGTCTACTTCGCCGCTACAGGCAGTGCAGCATGTTAGTTTATAGATTAGCCTTTGGTGTTAGAGAGATCCAGCTGTGGGGGTGTCGGGTGAATAATTTACTTAACTGAGACTCACATTTCTCATCTGTATAATGAATAGAACCAAACTAATAATGCCTCAAAGTGATTGTGATGCTTCAAGGAGGCAACATAGAGAAGTGACCACATAGTATCCAAGACTCAAATGTGTATCAGTCATCCTTTTCATTTTAATAACTTAAGCAGTTGTTATTAAGGACAGTCATGTGGCATA
>NW_016108394.1:0-1794 GCF_001604975.1 Cebus imitator
TTGGATCACCCCCCCGCAAATGCAGCTTTTTAAGAAACGTGTTTCTAACTCGCTGAATCTAAACATAGACGCAACTTCCTAAGGAGAAGGAACACAAAGCAGAGCAGTTTGATATGTACGTTTCTCCTGTGTATTAAACACAGTGTCACTGGTAATTCTTATTTGCCTTTATACGGCTGGAAATATCTGTTTCTAGATTCTCGAAAGAAATGATTTCTGAAGTGCTGCACAGAAACATCAGTTTAACGTTGTAAGTTGATTGTACAGCTTGACAACCATTCTGCTAAATAGCTCCGTTTTTGTTTTAGAGCAACATATTTCTCACTACAGCCTATACTACCATTCACTCTGGAATATCCAAATGCAGCTTTTAGAAGAAACGTGTTTCTAACTCGCTGAATCTATACACAGGTGCAACATTCTAAGGTGAATGAACAAAAAGCAGAGCAGTTTGAAATATACCTTTCTAATGTGTTTTAGATGCAGTCTTACTGTTTATTCTTATATGCCTGTATATGGTTGGAAATATCTGTTTCTAGATTCTTCAAAGAAAGGATTTCTGAACTCTTGCACACACACAACAGTTTAACTCTGTAAACTGATTGTACAGCTTGACAACCATTCTGCTGGATAGACCCTTTTTTGTTTTAGACTAAGATATTTCTCATTAGAGCCTATCCTCCCATTCACTCTGGAATATCGAAATGCAGGTTTTAGAAGAAACGTGTTTCTAACTCGCTGAATCTAAACATAGATGCAACTTCCTAGCGTGAACGAACATAGAGCATAGCACTTGGAAATATACGTTTCTGTCAATAAAGAGAACTGAATGCTCATCTTCCACCCTAACCAAAGCTCCTTCCTTCCTGCCCTGACTGTCTGGTCCCAGTGATGCAGAAACTACCTTTAATACTCAGTCCAATTTATTTGGTTCCTACTCGGTCACTGTTGGGTTTATGGAGCATGCCTTAAACCGTCAAACCACGATAGAACATTGCATGTTGGACATTCTGTGTGATCCTTCCTGATTTCTACATCTAATTTTAAGTTTCACAGGGAAATCTACGGAAAACTTCATATTGCTGCCTGACTATTGCACTACAGAAAAATTCCATGGTGAATATACTTTCCTTTATTACACTGCTGTAACAGTTGTGGGTTTTTTCTTTTTTTACCTTTTATCAGTTTATTGTTCAATTAATTATATTTTTCTGGCAAATGATTTCTTCTTTCTGGCTATTTGCCCCTAAAATGAAATACGCTACTTTCTGAGCATGACCCTGCCAAATCACAGCAATTATTTTTAACTCTCCAAGTCGATTTTGCATATTGCTCCTGACTCAGGAAATAGTTACATTTCTTAAATAAAAGTAATAATACCGTATATAACAACTGCACATCATCAAATAATCTCCCACTTTTTCACCAGAATTCTTTCTTGCATTTTATTGCACAAAATTTCAAATATACAAAGTAAAATAATAAAACATTAAGAAAAAGAAACATACATTTCTCTTGTGTTTTAAACGCAGTTTACTGCTAATTCTTCTATGCCTTTATATGGCTGGAAATATCTGTTTCTATATTTTCCAAAGAAAGGATTTCTGAACTGCTGCACACACACATCAGTTTAACTCTGTAAGTTGATTGTAGAGCTTGACAACCATTCTGCGAGATAGCTCCGTTTTTGTTTTACAACAAGATATTTCTCATTACAGCCTATCCACGTTTCACCCCCTAATATCCAAATGCAGCTTTTAAAAGAAACGTGTTTCTAACTCGCTGAATCTAAAC
>NW_016108394.1:1917-13293 GCF_001604975.1 Cebus imitator
GGCTGGAAATATCTGTTTCTAGATTCTACACAAAAAGGATTTCTGAACTGCTGCACACACCTCTCAGTTTAACTCTGTAACTTCATTGCACAGCTTGACAACATTTCAGATAGATAGCTCTGTTTTTGTTTTAGAGCAAGATATTTCTCATTACACCCTATAAACCCATTCACTCTGGAATATCGAAATGCAGCTTTTAGAAGAAACGTGTTTCTATCTCGCTGAATCTAAACATAAATACAACTCCCTAAGATGAATGAGCACAAAGCAGAGCTATTTGAAATATACGTTTCTCCTGTGTTTAAATGCAGTTTTACTGCTATTTTTTATAGGCCTGCATATGGCTGGAAACATCTGTTTCTATATTCTCCAAAGAAAGGACTTCTAAATTGCTGCACACACACATCAGTTTCACTCTGTAATTTGATTTTGCAGCTTGAAAACCATTCTGGTAGATGGCTCCGTTTTTGTTTCAGAACAAGATATTTCTCATTACAGCCTATAAACTCTTTCACTCTGGAATATCGAAATGCAGCTTTTAGAAGAAACGTGTTTCTATCTGGCTGAATCTCAACATAAATACAACTTCCTAAGGTGAACTAACACAAAGCAGTGCTATTTGGAATATATGTTTCTCCTGTGTTTTAAACGCAGTTTTACTGCTATTTCTTATATGCCTGTATATGGATGGAAATATCTGTTACTATATTCTCCAAAGAAAGGATTTCTGAATTGCTGCACACACACATCAGTTTCACTCTGTAAGTTGATTTTGCAGCTTGAAAACCATTGTGCTAGACTGCTCCGTTTTTGTTTCAGAACAAGATATTTCTCATTACAGCCTATACTCCCATTCACTCTGGAATATCCAAACGCAGCTTTTAGAAGAAACGTGTTTCTAACTCGCCGAATCTAAACATAGATGCAACTTCCTAAGGTGAATGAACGCAAAGCAGAGCACTTTGAAATACAAGTTTCTCCTGTGTTTTAAACACAGTCTTACTGCTAATTCTTATGTGCCTGTATATGACTGTAATACCTGTTTCTAGATTCTCCAAAAAAAGGATTTCTGAACTGCTGCAAGCTTACATCAGTTTCTCTCTGTAAGTTGGTTGTACGGCTTGAGAACATTTCTGCTAGATAGCTCCGTTTTTGTTTTACAGCAAGATATTTCTCATTACAGACTATACTCCCATTCACTCTGGAATATCCAAACGCAGCTTTTAGAAGAAACGTGTTTCTAACTCGCTGAATCTAAACTTAGATGCAACTTCTTAAGGTGAATGAACATAAAGTAGAGCAGTTTGAAATAGACGTTTCTCCTGTGTTTTAAACGCAGTCTCACTGCTAATTCTGATATGCCTGTGTATGGCTGGAAATATCTGTTTCTAGATTCTCCAAAGAAAGGATTTCTGAACTGCTGCACACACACATCAGTTTAACTCTGTAAGTTGATTGTATGGCTTGACCACCATTCTGCTAGATAGCTCCGTTTTTGTTTTAGAGCAAGATATTTCTCATTACAGCCTGTACTCCCATTCACTCTGGAATATCCAAACGCAGCTTTTAGAAGAAACGTGTTTCTAACTCGCTGAATCTAAACATAGAGGCAGCTTCGTATGGTGAACGAATACACAGCGGAGCAGTTTGAAATAGACGTTTCTCCTGTGTTTTCAACGCAGTCTTAATTCTAATTCATACATGCCTATATATGCCTTCAAATGTCTGTTTCCAGATTTTCCAAAGAAGTAATTTCTATACTCCTGCACACACACACATCAGTTTACCTCTGTAAGTTGATTGTACAACTTGAAAACCATTCTGCTATGTAGTTCCGTTTATGTTTTAGAGCAAGATAGTTCTCATTACACCCTATATTCCCATTCACTCTAGAATATCCAAACCCAGCTTTCAGAAGAAACGGGTTTCTATCTCACTGAATTGAAACATAAAGGCAACTTCCTAAGCTGAACTAACACAAAGCAGACCAGTTTGAAATAGGCATTTCTCCTGTGTTTTAAACGCAGTCTTACTGCTAATTATGATATGCCTGTATGTGTCTGGAAATATCTGTTTCTAGATTATCGAAAGAAAGGATTTCTGAACTGTTACACATGCACATCAGTTAACCTCTGTAAGTTGATTGTACACCTTGACAGCCATCCGGCTAGATAGCTCTCTTTACGTTTTAGAGCAAGATATTTCGCATTCCCCCCTATATTCCCTTTCACTGTGGAATATAAAAACGCAGCTTTTGGAAAAAAACGTGTTTCTAACTCGCTGAATCTAAACATAGAGGCAACTTCCTAAGGTGATCGAACACAAAGCAGAGCACTTTGAAATAGACATTTCTCCTGTGTTTTAAACGCCATCCTACTGCTAATTCTTATATGCCTGTACATGGCTGAAAATATCTGTTTATAGATTGTCCAAAGAAAGGATTTCTGAACTGACGCACACACATCAATTTACCTCTGTAAGTTGATTGTACAACATGAAAACCATTCTCCTAGATAGCTTCGTTTATGTTTCAAAGCAAGATATTTCTCATTACACCCTATATTTGCCTTCACTCTGGAATATCCTAACGCAGCTTTTAGAAAAAATGGGTTTCTAAGTCACTGACTTGAAACATAGAGACAACTTCCTAAGGTGAACAAACACAAAGGAGAGCAGTTTGAAATAGACGTTTCTCCAGTGTTTTAAATGCAGTCTTACTGCTAATTGTTACATGCCTCTATATGGCTGGAAATATCTCTTTCTACATTCTCCTAAGAAAGGATTTCTGAACTGCTGCACACACATCAGTTTAACGCTGTAAGTTGATTGTACAGCTTGAAAACCATTCTGCTAGATAGCTCCGTTTATGTTTCAGAGAAAGATATTTCTCATTACATCCTTTACTCCCATTCACTCTGGAATATACATACAAAGCTTTTAAAAGAAACGTGTTTCTAACTCGCTGAATCTAAACGTGGATGCAACTTCCTAAGGTGAACGAACATAAAACAGAGCAGTTTGAAATAGATTTTTCTCCTGTGTTTTACACGTGGTCTCACTGCTTTTATACGCCTGTATATGGCTGGAAATATCTGTTTCTAGATTGTGCAAAGAAAGGATTTCTGAACTGCTGCACACACACATCAGTTTAACTCTGTAAGTTGATTGTACAGCTTGACAACCATTCTGCTAGATAGCTGCGTTTTTGTTTTAGAGAAAGATATTTCTCATTACAGCCTACACTCCCATTCACGCTTGAATATCCAAACTCAGCTTTTAGAAGAAACGTGTTTCTAACTCGCTAAATCTAAACATAGATGCAACTTCGAAAGGTGAACGAATGCAAAACAGAGCAGTTTGTGATAGATGTTTCTCCTGTGTTTTAAACGCAGTCTCACTGCTAATTCTTATATACCTGTATATGGCTGGAAATATCTGTTTCTAGATTCTCCAAAGAAAGAATTTCTGAACTGCTGCACACCCACATCGGTTTAACTCTGTAAGTTGATTGTACAGCTTGAGAACCATTCTGCTAGATAGCTGAGTTTTTGTTTTAGAACAAGATATTTTTGTCATTACAGCCTATACTCCCATTCACTCTGGAATATCGAAATGCAGCTTTTAGAAGAAACATGTTTCTAACTCGCTGAATCTAAACATAGGTGCAAGTTCTTAAGGTGAACGAACAAAAAGCAGAGGGCTTTGAAATAGACGTTTCTGCTGTATTTTAAACACAGTCTCACTGCTAATTCTTAAATGCCTGTGTATGGCTGGAAATATCTGTTTCTAGATTCTCCAAAGAAAGGATTTCTGAACTGCTAGGCACACACATCTGTTTAACTCTGTATGTTGATTGTACAGCTTGACATCCATTCTGCTAGATAGCTGCGTTTTTGTTTCAGAGCAAGATATTTCTCATTACAGCTTATACTGCCATTCACTCTGGAATATCCAAACGCAACTTTTTGAAGAAACGTGTTTCTAACTCGCTGAATCTAAACATAGATGCAACTTCCTATGGTTAACGAACACACAGCAGAGCAGTTTGAAATAGACGTTTCTCCTGTGTTTAAAACGCAGTTTCACTGCTAATTCTAAAATGCCTGTATATGTCTGGAAATATCTGTTTCTAGATTCTCCAAAGAAAGGTTTTCTGAACTCCTGAACTAACACATCCATTTCACTCTGTAAATTGATTGTACGGCTTGACAACCATCCAGCTAGATAGCTCCGTTTAGGTTTAAAGCAATATATTTCTCATTACACCCTATACTCCGATTCACTGTGGAATATCCCAATGCAGCATTTGGAAGAAATGTGTTTCTAATTCGCTGAATCTAAACATACCAGCAACTTCCTAAGGTGAACGAACACAAAGCAGAGCAGTTTGAAATAGACGTTTCTCCCGTGTTTTAAACGCAGTCTCTCAGGTAATTCTTATATGCCTCTTTAAGGCTGGAAATATCTGTTTCTAGATTCCCCAAAGAAAGGATTTCTGAACTGCTGCACACACATATCAGTTTAACTCTGTAAGTTGATTATACAGCTGGACAACCATTCTGCTAGATAGCTGCGTTTTTGTTTTAGAGCAAGATATTTCTCATTACAGCCTATAATCCCATTAGCTCTGGAATATCCAAACGCAGCTTTTAGAAGAAACGTGTTTCTAACTCGCTGAATCTAAGCATAGATGCAACTTGCTAAGGAGAACGAACACACAACAAAGAAGTTTGAAATAGACGTTTCTCCTGTGTTTTAAACTCAGCCTCACTGCTAATTCTTCTATGCCTGTATATGGCTGGAAATATCTGTTTCCAGATTCTCCAAAGAAAGTATTTCTGAACTGCTGCACACACTCATCAATTCAGCTATATAAATTCATAGTACAGCTCGAAAACCATTCTGCTAAATAGCTGCGTTTTTGTTTTAGAGCAAGATATTTCTCATTTCAGCCTATACTCCCATTCCTTCTGAAATATTCAAATGCTGCTTTCGGAAGAAACGTGTTTCTAACTAACAGAGAAATTTGAAATAGACATTTCTCCTGTGTTTAAAACGCAGCCTCATTGCTAAATCTTATTTGCCTGTATATGGCTGCAAATATCTGTTTATGGATTCTCCAAAGAAAGGGTTGCAGAACTGCTGCATGCACACGTCAGTTTAACCCTGTAAGTTGATTGTACAGCTGGACAACCATTCTGCTAGATAGATTCATTTTTGTCTTATAGCAAGATATTTCTCATTACAGCCTATATTGCCATTCACTCCGGAATATCCAAACGCAGCTGTTAGTAGAAAAGTGTTTCTAACTCTCTGAAACTAAACATATATGCAACGTCCTAAGGTGAACGAACACAAAACAGAGGAGTTTGAAATAGACATTTCTCCTGTGTTTTAAAAGCAGTGTCACTGCTAATTTCTATATGCCTTTATATGACTGGAAAAATCTGTTTCTAGATTCTCCAAAAAAAGGATTTCTGAATTGCTGCACACACACATCAGTTTAACTCGGTAAGTTGACTGTACAGCTCGACAACCATTCTGCTAGATAGCTGCACTTTTATTTTAAAGCAAGATATTTCTCATTACTGCCTATACTCTCATTCACTCTGGAATATCCAAACGCAGCTTTTAGAAGATACGTGTTTCTCACTCGCTGAATCTAAACACAGACTCAACTTCCTAAGGTGAATGAACACAAAACAGAGCTGTTTGAAATAGACGTTTCTCCTGTGTTTTAAACGCAGTCTCACTACTAATTCTTATATGCCTCTATATGCCTGGAAATATCTCTTTCTAGATTCTCCAAGGAAAGGATTTCTGAACTGCTGCACACACAACTCAGTTTACCTCTGTAAGTTGATTTTAAAGCGTGACAACAATTCTGCTAAATTGATGTGTTTTTGTTTTAGAGCAAGATATTTCTCATTACAGCCTATAGTCCCATTCACTCTGGAATATCCAAACGCAGCTTTTTGAACAAACGTGTTTGTAACTCGCTGAATCTAAACATAGATGCAACTTCCTAAGGTGAATGAACACAAAACAGATCAGTTTGAAATACACGATTCTCCTCTGTTTTAAACGCAGTCTCACTGCTAATTCTTATATGCCTGTATATGGCTGGAAATATCTGCTTCTAGATTCTCCAAAGAAAGGATTTCTAAACTGCGGCGCACACACACATCAGTTTATCTCTGTAAGTTGATTGTACAGTTTGACAACCATTCTGCTAGAGAGCTGCGTTTTTGTTTTAGAGCAAGATATTTCTCTTATAGCCTATTCTCCCATTGACTCTGGAATATCCAAACGCAGCTTTTAGAAGAAACGTGTTTGCAACTCGCTGAACCTAAACATAGATGCAACATCCTAAGGTGAACGAACACAAAACAGAGCAGTTTGAAATAGGCGTTTTTCCTGTGTTTTAAACGGAGTCTCACTGCTAATTTCAGATATCTGTATATGGCTGGTAATATCTCTTTCTAGATTCTCCAGAGAAAGGATTTCTGAACTGCTACACACACACTTCAGTTTAACTCTGTATGTTGATTGTACAGCTACAAAACCATTCCGATAGATAGCTGTGTTTTTGTTTTAGAGCAAGGTATTTCTCATTACTACTTACACTACCATTCACTATGGAATATCCAAACGCATATTTTAGTAGAAACGTGTTTCTAACTTGCTGAAACTCAACATATATACAACATCCTTAGGTGAACAAACACAAAACAGAGGAGTTTGAAATAGTCGTTTCTCCTGTGTTTTAAACACAGTTTCCCTGCTAATTCTTATATGCCTGTATATGGCTGGAAATATCAGTTTCTAGATTCTCCAAAGAAAGCATTTCTGAACTGCTGCACACACACATCAGTTTAACTCTGTAAGCTGATTGTACAGCTTGAAAACCATTCTGTTAGAGATCTGCGCATTTGTTTTACAGCAAGATATTTCTCATTACAGCCACTACTACCATTCACTCTGGAATATCCAAACGCAGCTTTTAGAAGAAACGTGTTTCTAACTCGCTGAATCTAAGCATAGATGCAACGACCTAAGGTGAAGGAACACAAAACAGAGCACTTTGAAATAGACGTTTCTCCTGTGTTTTAAATGCAGTCTCACTGCTAATTCTTATATGCCTGTATATGGCTGGAAATATCTGTTTCTAGATTCTCCAAAGAAAGCATTTCTGAACTGCTGCACACACACATCAGTTTAACTCAGTAAGTTGATTGTACAGCTTGACAACCATTCTGCTAGATAGCTGCGTTTTTGTTTTATAGCAAGATATTACTCATTACAGCCTATACTCCCTTTCACTATGCAATATCCAAAAGCAGCTTTTAGAAGAAAGATATTCGTAACTCGCTGAATCAAAACAGAGATGCAACTTCCTAAGGTGAACGAACACAAAACAGAGCAGTTTGAAATACGTGATTCTCCTGTGTTTTAAACGCAGTCTAACTGCTAATTCTTATATGCCTGTGTATGGATGGAAATACCTGTTTCTAGTTTCTCAAAAGAAACTATATCTGAACTGCTGCACAGACAAATCAGTTTAACTCTGTAAGTTGATTGTGCAGCTTGAGAACCATTCTGCTCGATAGCAGTTTTTTTTGTTTTAGAGGAAGATATTTCTCATTACAACTAATACTACAATTCACTATAGAATATCCAAACGCAACTTTTAGAAGAAACGTGTTTCTAACTCGCTGAAACTCAACATATATGCAACGTCCTTAGGTGAACGAACACAAAACAGAGGAGTTTGAAATAGACGTTTCTCCTGTGTTTTAAACCCAGTCTCAATGCTAATTCTTATATGCCTGTATATGGCTGGAAATATCTGTTTCTAGATTCTCCAAAGAAAGCATTTCTGAACTGCTGCACACACATCAGTTTAACTCTGTAAGTTGATTGTAAGACTTGACAACCATTCTGCTAGAGAGATGCACATTTGTTTTACAGCAAGATATTTCTCATTGCAACCTATACTCCCATGCACTCTGGAATATCCAAACGCAGCCTTTAGAAGAAACGTGTTTGTAACTCACTGAATGTAAACATAGATCCAAATTCCTAAGGTGAACGAACACAAAACAGAGCACTTTCAAATAGACGTTTCTCCTGTGGTTTAAACGCACTCTCACTGCAATTCTGAAATGCTTGTATATGGCAGGAAATATCTCTTTCCAGATTTTCCAAAGAAAGTATTTCTGAACTGCTGCACACACACATCAGTTTAGATCTGTAAGTTGATTGTACAGCTTGACAACCATTCTGTTAGATAGCTGCGTTGTTGTTTTAGAGCAAGATATTTCCCATTTCAGCTTATATTCCATACACTCTGGAATATCCAAACGCAACTTTTAGAAGAAACGTGTTTCTAACTAGCTGAATCTAAACATAGATGCAACTTCCGAAGATGAACGAACACAAAACAGAGCAGTTTGAAATAGGCGTTTCTCCTGTGTTTTAAAAGCAGTCTCACTTCTAATTCTTGTATGCCTGTATATGGCTTTAAATATCTGTTTCTAGATTCTCCAAAGAAAGGATTTCTGAACTGGTGCACACACACATCAGTTTAACTCTGGAAGTTGATTGTACAGCTTGATAACCATTCTGCTAGATAGCTGCGTTTTTGATTTAGAGCAAGATATTTCTCATTACAATTTATACTACCAATCACTATGGAATATCCAAACGCAGATTTTAGTAGAAACGTGTTTCTAACTCGCTGAAACTAAACATATATGCAACGTGCTAAGGTGAACGAATACAAAACAGAGGAGTTTGAAATAGACGTTTCTCCTGTGTTTTAAACGCAGTGTCACTGCTAATTCTTATATGCCTGTATATGGCTGGAAACATCTGTTTCTAGATTCTCCAAAGAAAGGATTTCGAAACTGCTGCACACACACATCAGTTTAACTCGGTAAGTTGATTGTACAGCTCAACAACCATTCTGCTAGATAGCTGCACTTTTACTTTAGAGCAAGATATTTCTCATTAGAGCATATTCACCCATTCACTCTGGAATATCCAAACGCAGCTTTTAGAAGAAACGTGTTTCTAACTCGCTTAATCTAAACATAGATGCCACTTGCTAAGGTGAGCAAACACAAAGCAGAGTAGTTTGAACGAGATGTTTCTCCTGTGTTTTAAACGCAGTCTTACTGCCAGTTCTTATATGCCTGTATACGGCTGGAAATATCTGTTTCCAGGTTCTCCAAAAAAGCATTTCTGAACTGCTGCTCTCACACATAACTTTAACTCTGTAAGTTGATTGCAGAGCTTGACGACGATTCTGCCAGATACCTGCTTTTTTGTTTTAGAGGAAGATATTTCTCATTCCAGCCTATAGTGTCATTCACTCTGGAATATCCAAACTCAGCTTTTAGAAGAAACGGTTTTCCAAATCTCTGAATCTAAACATAGATTCAACTTCCTAAGGTGAACGAACACAAAACAGAGCAGTTTGAAATAGACATTTTTCCTGTGTTTTAAACGCAGTCTCACTACTAATTCTTATATGCCTCTATATGGCTGGAAATATCTCTTTGTAGATTCTGCAAAGAACGGATTTCTGAACTGATGCACACACATCTGAGTTTACCTCTGTAAGTTGATTGTAAAGCGTGATAACAATTCTGCTAAATTGCTGTGTTTTTGTTTTAGAGCAAGATATTTCTCATTACAGCCTATACTCCCATTCACTCTGGAATATCCAAACGCACCTTTTTGAACAAACGTGTTTGTACCTCGCTGAATCTAAACACATATGCAACTCCCTAAGGTGAACGAACACAAAACAGAGCAGTTTGAAATATACGTTTCTCCTGTGTTTTAAACGCAGTCTCACTGCTAATTTGATATGCCTGTATATGGCTGGAAATATCTGTTTCTACATTCTCCACAGAAAGGATTTCTGAACTGCTACACACACACATCAGTTTAACTCTGTATGTTGATTGTACAGCTTGAAAACCATTCCGCTTGATAGCTGCGTTTTTGTTTTAGAGCAAGGTATTTTTAATTACAACTTATACGACCATTCACTATGGAATATCGAAACGTATCCTTTAGTAGAAACGTGTTTCTAACTCGCTGAAACTCAACATATATGCAACATACTTAGGTGAACGAACACAAAACAGAGGAGTTTGAAATAGACGTTTCTCCTGTGTTTTGAACGCAGTCTCCCTGCTAATTCTTATATGCCTGTATATGTCTGGAAATATCTGTTTGTAGATTCTCCAAAGAAAGGATTTCTGAACTGCTGCACACGCATATCGGTTTAACTCTGTAAGTTGATTGTACAGCTTGACAACCATTCTGCTAGAGAGGTGCGTATTTGTTTCACAGCAAGATATTTCTCATTACAGCCTATACAAACATTCACTCTGGAATATACAAACGCAGCTTTAAGAAGAAATGTGACTGTAACTCGCTGATTCTAAACATAGATGCTACTTCCTAAGGTGAACGAACACAAAACAGAGCAGGTTCTCCTGTGTTTTAAACGCAGTATCACTGCTAATTCTTATATGCCTGTATAAGGCTGGAAATATCAGTTTCTATATTCTCCAAAGGAGGGATTTCTGACCTGCTGCACACACACATCAGTTTAACTCTGTAAGTTCATTGTGCAGTTTGACAGCCATTCTGCTAGATAGCTCCGTTTTTATTTTAGAGCAAGATATTTCTCACTAAAGCCTATACTCCCTTTTTCTCTGGTATATGAAAAGCAGCTTTTTAAGAAACATGTTTTTACTCGCTTAATCTAAACAGAGATACAACTTCCTAAGGTCAACGAAGACAAAACAGAGCAGTTTGAAATAGACGTTTGTCCTGTGTTAAACGCAGTCTCACTGCTAATTCTTTTATTCCTCTATACTGCTGGATTTATCTGTTTCCAGATTCTCCAAAGAAAGGATTTCTTAACTGCTGAACATACACATCAGTTTAACTCTGGATGTTGATTGTACAGCTTGACAACCATTCTGCTAGACACTTGCGTTTTTGTTTTAGAGCCAGATATTTCTCATTAAAGGCTCTAATCCCATTCACTCTGGAATATCCAAATGCAGCTTTTAGAAGAAACGTGTTTCTAACTCTCTGAATCTAAACATAGATGCAACTTCCTAAGGTGAACGAATACAAAATAGAGTAGTTTGAAATAGACTTTTCTCCTGTGTTTTAAACGCAGTCTAACTGCTAATTCTTTTTTTTTTCCCCCATTTATTTCTTTTATTGTATTTTAGGTTTTGGGGTACATGTGAAGAACATGCAAAATTGTTGCATAGGAACACGCATGGCAGTGTGATTTGCTGCCTTCCTCCCCATCACCTACATCTGGCATTTCTCCCCCTG
>NW_016108394.1:13742-24052 GCF_001604975.1 Cebus imitator
TGTATATGGCTGGAAATATCTGTTTCTGGATTCTCCAAAGAAAGGATTTCTGAACTGCTGCACACACACATCAGTTTAACCCTGTGTATCGATTGCACAGCTTGACAACCATTCTGCTAGATAGCTCGGTTTTTGTTTTAGAGCAAGATATTTCTCATTACAGCCTATACTCGCATTCACACTGGAATATCCAAATGCACCTTTAGAAGAAACGTGTTTGTACCTCGTTGAATCTAAACAGAGATGCTACTTCCTAAGGTGAATGAACACAAAACAGAGCAGTTTGAAATAGACGTTTCTCCTGTGTCTTAAACGCAGTCTCACTGCTAACTCTTATATGCCTGTATATGGCTGGAAATATCTGTTTCTAGATACTCCTAAGAAAGGATTTCTGAACTGCTGCACACATACATCAGTTTTACTCTGTAAGTTGATTGTACAGCTTGACATCCATTCTGCTAGGCAGGGGCTTTTTTTGTTTTACAGCAAGATAATTGTCATTACAGCCTATACTCCCTTTCACTCTGGAATATCCAAATGCAGCTTTTAGAAGAAACCTGTTTCTAACTCGCTGAATCTAAACATAGATGCAACTTCCTAAGGTGAACGAACACACAACAGAGCAGTTTGAAATAGACGATTCTCCTGTGTTTTAAACGCAGTCTCACTGCTAATTCTTATTTGCCTGTATATAGCTGGAAATATCTGTTTCTATATTCTCTAAAGAAAGGATTTTTGAACTGCTGCACACACACATCAGTTTAACTCTGTAAGTTGATTGTACAGCTTGACAATCATTCTGCTAGACAGCTGCGTTTTTGTTTTAGAGCAAGATACTCATTACAGCCTATACTCCCTTTCACTCTGGAATGTCCTAATGCAGCTTTTAGAAGAACCGTGTTTCTAACTCGCCAAATCTAAACATACAGGCAACTTCCTACTATGAATGAACACAAAACAGAGAAGTATGAAATAGACGTTTCTCCTGTGTTTTAAACTCAGTCTCACTTCTAATTCTTATATGCCTGTATATGGCTGTTTCTAGATTCTCCAAAGAAAGGATTTCTGAAGTTCTGGACACACACATCAGTTTAACTCTGTAAGTTGATTGCAAAGCTTGACAACCATTCTGCTAGATAGCTCCGTTTTTGTTTTAGAGCAGGATATTTCTCATTACATCCTATATTTCCACTCGCTAGGAATATCCAAAGGCACCTTTTAGAAGAAATGTTTTTTTAACTCGCTGTATCTAACCATAGATGCAAGGTCCTAAGGTGAACGAACACAAAGCAGAGGAGTTGGAAATATACGTTTCTCCTGGGTTTAAACGCAGTCTAACTGCTAATTCTTATATGCTTGTATGTGGCTGGAAATGTCTGTTTCTAGATTCTCCAAAGAAAGGATTTCTGAACTGCTGCACACGCACATCAGTTTCACACTGTGAATTGATTGTACAGCTTGACAACCATTCTGCTAGATAGCTCGGTTTTTGTTTTAGAGCAACATATTTCTCATTATAGCCTATACTCCCATTCACTATGGAATATCCAAATGCACCTTTAGAAGAAACGTGTTTGTACCTCGCTGAATCTAAAGAGAGATAAAACTTTCTAAGGTGAACGAACACAAAACAGAGCAGTTTGAAATAGACGTTTGTCCTGTGTGTTAAATGCACTCTCACTGCTATTTTTATATGCCTGCATATGCTTGGAAATATCTGTTTCTAGTTTCTCCAGAGAAAGGATTTCTGAACTGCTACACACAGACATCAGTTTAACTCTGTATGTTGATTGTACTGCGTGAAAACCATTCCGCTAGATAGCTGCGTTTTTGTTTTAGAGAAAGGTATTTCTCATTACAACTTATACTAGCATTCACTGTGAAATATCCAAATGCATCTTTTAGTAGAAACGTGTTTCTAACTCGCTGAAACTCAACATATATGCAACGTCCTTAGGTGAACGAACACAAAACAGAGGAGTTTGAAATAGACGTTTCTCCTGTGTTTTAAACGTAGTCTCACTGCTAATTCTTATATGCCTGTATATGACTGGAAATATCTGTTTCTAGATTCTCCAAAGAATGATTTCTGAACTGCTGCACACACACATCAGTTTAACTCTGTAAGTGGATTGTACAGCTTGACAACCACTCTGCCAGAGAGCTGCGTATTTGCTTTACAGCAAGATATTTCTCATTAAAACCTATACTCCCATTCACTCTGGAATATCCAAAGGCAGCTTTCAGAAGAAGCCAGTTTGTAACACGCTGAATCTAAACATAGATGCAACTTCCTAAGGTGAAGGAACACAAAACAGAGCATTTTCTCCTGTGTTTTAAACGCAGTCTCACTTCTAATTCTTATATGCCTGTATAAGGCTGGAAATATCTGTTTCTAGATTCTACAAAGGAAGGATTTCTGACCTGCTGCACACACACATCAGTTTAACTCTGTAAGTTTATTGTTCAGATTGACAACCGTTCTGCTAGATAGCTCCGTTTATATTTAGAGCAAGATATTTCTCACTAAAGCCTATACTCCCATTAACTCTGGAATATGAAAAGCAGCTTTTAGAAGAAACGTGTTTGTTACTCGCTGAATCTAAACAGACATACAACTTCATAAGGTCAAAGAAGACAAAACAGAGCAGTTTCAAATAGACGTTTCTCCTGTTTTAAACGCAGTCTCACTGCTAATTCTTTTATGCCTGTATATTGCTGGAAATATCTGTTTCCAGATTCTCCAAAGAGTATTTCTGAACTGCTGCACATACACATCAGTTTAACTCTGGAAGTTGATTGTATAGTTTGACAAGCATTCTGCTAGATACCTGCTTTTTTGTTTTAGAGCCAGATATTCCTCATTACACCCTATACTCCCATTCACTCTGCAATATCCAAACCAAGGTTTCAAAAGAAACGTGTTTCTAACTCGCTGAATCTAAACATAGATCTAACTTCCTAAGGTGAACGAATACAAAGAAGAGCATTTTGAAATATAAGTTTCTCCTGTGTTTTGCACGCAGTATTACTGCTAATTCTTATAAGCCTGTATATGTCTGGAAATATCTGTTTCAAGATTCTCCAAAGAAATGGTTTCTGAACTGCTGCATACACACATCAGTTTAACTCCATAAGTTGATTGGACAGCTTGACAACCATTCTGCTAGATAGGCCCGTTTTTGTCTTACTGCCAGGGATTTCTCATTACAGATCATAATCCCATTCACTCTGCAACATCCAAATGCAGCTTTTAGAAGAAACGTGTTTCTATCTCGGGGAATCTAAACATAGATGAAACTTCCTAAGGTGAAGGAATACAAAGCAGAGCAGTTTGAAATAGACGTTTCTCCTGTGTTTTAATCGCAGTCTCACTGTTAATTCTTATATGCCTGTATATGGCTGGAAATGTCTGTTTATAGATTCTCCAAAGAAAGGATTTCTGAACTGCTGCAAACACACAACATTTTAACTCTGTAAGTTGATTGTACAGCTTGACAACCATTCTGCTAGATAGCTTATTTTTGTTTTAGAGCAAGATATTTCTCATTACAGCCTATATTCCCATTCACTGTGGAATATCCCAATGCACCTTTTAGAAGAAACGTGTTTCTAACTCACTGAATCTAAAGATAGATGCAACTTCCTAAGGTGACCGAACGCAAAGCAGAGGAGTTTGAAATAGATGCTTCTCCTGTGTTTTAACCTCTGTCTTCTGCTATTTTCTTATGTGCCTGTTTATGGCTGGAAATATCTGTTTCTAGATTCTCCAAGGAAGGATTTCTGAACTGCTGCACACACACGTCAGTTTAACTCTGTAGGTTGATTGTGCAGCTTGACAACAAGTCTGTTAGATAGCTCCGTTTTTGTTTTACATCAAGATATTTCTCATTACAGCCTATACTCCCATTCACTCTGGAATATCCAAACGCAGCTTTTAGAATAAACGTGTTTCTAACACGTTGAATCTAAACATAGATGCAACCTCCTAAGGTGAACGAACACAAAGCACAGTAGTTTGAAATATACGTTTCTCCTGTGTTTTAAACGCAGTTTAACAGGTAATTCTTGTATGCCTCTATATGGCTGGAAATATCTCTTTGCAGGTTCTCCAAAGAAAGGATTTCTGAACTTCTGGACACACACATCAGTTTAACTCTGTAAGCTGATTTAACAGCTTGACAACCGTTCTGCTAGATAGCTCCGTTTTTATTTTAGAGCCAAATATTTGTCATTACACCCTATACTCCCATTCTCCGGAATATTAAAATGCAGCTTTTAGAAGAAACGTATTTCTACCTCGCTGAATCTAAACATTAATGCAGCTTCCTAAGGCGAATGAACACGCTGCAGAGCAGTTTGAAAGATACGTTTCTCCTGTGTTTTAGACGCGATCTTGCCGCTAATTCTTATATACCCGTATATGGCTGGAAATATCTGTTTCTAGATTCTCCAAAGAAAGGACTTCTGAACTGCTACATTCACACATCAGTTTACCTCTGTAACTTTAATATACACCCTGTCAATCATACTGCTGGATAGTTCCGTTTCTGTTTTAGAGCCAGGTATTTCTCATTAAAGCCTAGGCACAAATTCACTCTGGAATATCGATATGCAGCTTTTGGATGAAACGTCTTTCTAACACGCTGAATCTAAACCTAAATGCCACTTGTTAATTTCATCGAACACACTGCAGAGGATTTTGAAATGTAGGTTTCTCCTGTGTTTTAGACGCAGTCTTACTGCTAATTCTTATATGCCTGTATATGTTTGGAAATATCCGTTTCCAGATTCTAAATAGAAAAGTTTTCTCAACTGTTACATACACACGTCAGTTTAACTCTGTAAGTTGAATGTTCACCTTGACAACAATTCTGCTAGATAGCTCCATTTTGTTATAGAGCCACATATTTCTCATTAAGTCTATCCACGCTTTCACTCTGGAATATTCAAATGCAACTTTTAGAAGAAACGACTTCCTAACTCGCTGAATCTAAAGATAGATGTAGCTTCATAAGGTGAACGAACACACAACAGGGCAGTTTGAAATATACATCTCTCTTGTGTTTTAGACGAAGTCTTAGTGTTAATTCTTATATGCCTGTATGTGACTGGAAATATCCGTTTCTAGATTGTCCAAAGAAAGGCTTTCTGAACTGCTGTATACACACATCAGTTTAACTCTGTAAGTTGAATGTACACCCTCACAACCATTCTGTTAGATACCTCCATTTTTGTTTTAGAGGGAGATACTTTTCATTACAGCATATAATACTATTCACTCCGGAATATCCAAATGCAGGTTGTAGAAGAAAAGTGTTTCTAATTCGCTGAATCTAAACATAGACGCAACTGCCTAAGGTCAATGACGACACAGCAGAGCAGTTTGAAATACAGGTTTCTCCGGTGTTTTATACACAGTCTTACTGCTAATTCTTCTATACCTGTATATGGCTGGAAATATCTGTTTCTGGGTTCCCCAAAGAAAGGATTTCTGAACTGCTGCACCCACACATCAGTTTATCTCTGTAAGTTGATTGTACAGCTTGACTACCATTCTGCGACATAGCTCCGTTTTTCTTTTAGAGCAAGATATTTCTCATTACAGCCTATACTCCCATTAACTCTGGAATATCCTAAAGCAGCTTTTAGAAGAAACGTGTTTCTAACTTGCTGAATCTAAACATATATACAACTTCCTATGTTGAACGAACCCAAAGGAGAGCAGGTTGAAATATTCATTTCTCCTGTGTTTTAAATGCAGTCTTACTGCTAATTCTTATTTGCCTCTATATGGCTGGAAATATCTGTTTCTACATTCTCCAAAGAAGGGATTTCTGAACTGCTGAATTCACACATCAGTTTAACTCTGTAAGTTGATTGTACAGCTTGACAACCATTCTGCTAGATAGCTCCTTTTTTGTTTTAGAGCAACATATTTCTCATTACTGCTTATACTGCCATTCACTCTGGAATATCCAAACCAAGGTTTTAGAAGAAACGTGTTTCTAACTTGCTGAATCTAAACAGAGATGCCACTTCCTAAGGTGAACGAACACAAAGCAGAGCAATTTGAAAGATATGTTTCTCTCAATATAGACCACTGAATACTCATCTTCCACCCTATACTAAGCTCCTTCCTTCCTGCCCTGACTCTCTGGTCCCCAGTGATGCAGGAAATACCATTACTACTCTGTCCAATTTATGTGGTTCCTGCTTGGTCACTGTTGGGTTTATCGAGCATGCCTTAAACCATCGAATCACGATAGAATATTGCTTGTTGGGCATTGTGTGTGATCCTTCCTGATTTCTACATCTAATGTTAAGTTTCACAGCGAAATCTAAGGACCTTGATATTGCTTAATGATTATTGCACTACAGACCAATTGCATGGTGAATATACTTTTCTTTATTACACTGATAGAACAGTTTTGGGCTTTTTTTTTCGGCTTTTATCAGTTTATTGTGCAGTTAATTATATTTTTCTGGCAAATGATTTCTTATTTCTGGCTATTTGCCCCTAAAATGAAATACGCTACTTTCTGAGGATCACCTTGCCAAATTACAGCAATTATTTTTAACTCTCCAAGTCCATTTTGCATATTGCTCCTGACTCAGGAAGTACTTACATTTCATAAATACAATTAATAATACCATATATAACAACTGCACGTCATCGAATAATCTCCCACTGTTTTACCAGGATTCTTTCTTGCATTTTATTGCAAAAAATTTCAAATATAGAAAGCAAAATAATAAAACATAAAAAAATATATAGGTTTCTCTTGTGTTTTAAACGCAGTCTTACTGCTAATTCTTACATGACTGTATATGGCTGGAAATAGCTGTTTCTAGATTCTCCAAAGACAGGAATTCTGATCTGCTGCACACACATCAGTTTAACTCTGTAAGTTGATTGTACAGCTTGACAACCATTCTGCTATATAGCTTCATTTATGTTTTAGAGCAAGATATTTCTCATTACAACCTATACTCCCATTCACTCTGGAACATCCAAAAGCAGCTTTTAGAAGAAACGTGTTTCTAACAAGCTGAATCTAAATATAGATCCAACTTCATAAGGTAAATGAACTCAAAGCAGAGCAGTTTCAAATACACGTTTCTCCTGTGATTTAAAAGCTGTCTTACTGCTAATTCATATATGCCTGTATATGGCTAGAAATATCTGTTTCTAGATTCTCCACAGAAAGCATTTTTGAACTGCTACACACACACATCAGTTTCACACTCTAAGTTGATTGTTCAGCTTTTCAACTATTTTGCTAGATAGCTCAGTTTTTCTTTTATGGCAAGAAGCTTCTGATTACAGCCTATGCTCCCATTCACACTGGAAGATCCAAACGCAACTTTTAGAATAAACGTGTTTCTAACTCGCTGAATCTAAACATAGATGCAACTTCCTAAGGTGAACGAACAGAATGCAGAGCCGTTTAAAATATACGTTTGTCCTGTGTCTTAAACGCAGTCTTACTGCTAATTCTTGTATGTCTGTACAGAGCTGGAAATAACTGTTTCTAGATTCTCCAAAGACAGGCTTTCTGAACTGCTGCACACACATATCACTTAAACTCTGTAAGTTGATTGTACAGCGTGACAAGCATTCTGATAGATAGCTCCGTTTTTGTTTTTGAGCCAGCTATTTCTCATTACAACCTATACTACCTTTCACTCTGGAATATCAAAACGGAGCTTTTAGAAGAAACGCGTTTCCAACTCGCTGACTCTAAACATAGATGCAACTTCTTAAGAAGAATGAAAACTAAACAAAGAAGTTTGAAATAGACGTTTCTCCTGTGTTTTAAACGCAGTCTCACTGCTAATTCTTATATGCCTGTATATGGCTGGAAATATCTGTTTCTAGATTCTCCAAAGAAAGGGTTTCTGAACTGCTGCACACACACCTCAGTTTAAGTCTGTAAATTGATTATACAGCTTGACAAGCATTCTGCTAGATAGCTGCGTTTTTGTTTTAGATCAAGATATTTCTCATTACACCCTATATTCCCATTGACTCTGGAATATCCAAAACGCAGCTTTTAGAAGAAACGTGTTTCTAACTCTAAAATCTGCATTTGGATATTCCAGAGTCAATGGGAGTATAGGCTGTAATGAGAAATAATTTGCTCTAAAACAAAAACACAGCTATGTAGCAGAATGGTTGTCAATCTGGAGAATCAACTTACAGAGTTAAACTGATGTGTGTGTGCCGCAGTTCAGAAATCCTTTCTGTAGAGAATCTGGAAACAGGTATTTCCAGCCACATACAGGCATATGAGGACTGGCAGTATGACTGCGTTTAAAACACAGGAGAAACGACTATTTCAAACTGCTCTGCTTTGTGTTCGTTCACCTAAGGAAGCTGCATCTATATTTAGATTCAGCGAGTTAAAAACACGTTTCTTCAAAACGCTGAGTTTGGATATTCCAGAATGAATGGGAGTATAGGCTGTAATGAGAAATATCTTCCTCTAAAACAAAAACGCAGCTATCTTGCAGAATGGTAGTGAAGCTGGACAATCAACTTAGGTAGTTAACCTGATGTGTGTGTGCAGCAGTTCAGAAATCCTTTCTTAAGAGAATTTGGAAACAGATATTTCCAGCCCTATATAGGGTTATAAGAACTAGCAATAACACTGAGTTTAAAACACAGAAGAAACGTCTATTTAAAACTGCTCTGCTTTGTGTTCATTCACCTTAGGAAGTTGCATCTTTGTTTAGATTCAGCGAGTTAGAAACATGTTTCTTCTGAAAGCTGCGTTTGGATTTTCCAGAGTGAATGAGACTATAGGATCTAATCAGAAATATCTTGCTCTAAAACATAAACGCAGCTATCTAGCAGAATGGTTTTTAAGCTGTACAATCAACTTACAGAGTTAAACTGATGTGTGTGTGCAGCAGTTCGGAAATCTTTTCTTTGGAGAATCTGGAAACAGATATTTCCAGCCTTATACAGGCAAATAAGAACTAGCAGTAAGACTGCGTTTAAAACACAGGAGAAACGTCTAGTTCAAACTGCTCTGCTTTGTGTTTGCTTATCGTAGGAAGTTGCATCTATGTTTAGATTTAGTGAGTTAGAAACACGTTTCTTCTAAAAGCTGCGTTTGGATATTACAGAAGTGACAGACTACAGTGTGTAATGAGAAATATCTTGGTCTTAAACAAAAACGCAACTATGTAACAGACTGGTTGTTAAGCTGTACAATCACCTTACAGAGCTAAACTGATGTGTGTGTGCAGCAGTTCAAAAATCCTTTCTTTGGAGAATCTGAAACAAATATGTCCAGCCATATACAGGCATATAAGAACTAGCAGTAGGACTGCGTTTAAAACACAGTAGAAACGTCTATTTCAAACTGCTCTGCTTCGTGTTCGTTCACCTTAGGAAGTTGCATCTATGTTTAGATTCAGTCAGTTAGAAACAAGTTTCTTCTAAAAGCTGCTTAGGGATATTCCAGACTGAATGAGACTATAGGCTGTACTGAGAAATATTTTGCTCTAAAACAAAAACGCAGCTATCTAGCACAATGGTTGTCAAGCTGTACAATCAACTTACAGAGTTAAACTGATGTGTGTGTGCAGCACTTCAGAAATCCTTTTTTTGGAGAATCTGGAAACAGATATTTCCAGCCATATGGAGGCATATAAAAACTATCAGTAAGAATGCGTTTAAAACACAGGAGAAATATCTAGTTCAAAGTGCTTTGTTTTGTGTTCGCCCACCTTAGGAAATTGCATCTATGTTTAGTTTCAGCGAGTTAGAAACACGTTTCTTCTAAAAGCTGCGTTTGGATATTCCAGAGTGAGTGAGACCATAGGCTGTAAAGAAAAATCTCTTGGTGTAAAACAAAAACGCAGTTATCTAGCAGAAAGGTTATTAAGCTGTAGAATCAACTTACAGAGTTAAAGTGAGGTGTATGTGAAGCAGTTCAGAAATCTATCTCTTTTTTTGTGATTGATAATAGTTTATTGAAATAAATATATTGTGTGCATTTAGTTTAGTAGTTGAAAAATACAATGTCCAATTAAATTCTATGTTCAATTTATTTTTCCCCCATTAATTTATTTTATTGCATTTTAGGTTTTGGGGTACATGTGAAGAACATGCAAAATTGTTGCATAGGAACACACCTGGCAGTGTGATTTGCTGCCTTCTTCCCCATCACCTACATCTGGCATTTCTCCCCCTGCTATCCCTCCACAGCTCCCCACCCCCCACCGTCCCTCCCCTATTTCCCCCCAACTGACCGCAGTGTGTAGTGCTCCCCTCCCTGTGTCCATGTGCTCTCATC
>NW_016108394.1:29193-31543 GCF_001604975.1 Cebus imitator
AATCTACTGTCCTGGTTCTCTGCTCAGTCCCCTTTTTGAACCAGCATATGGGCGACTTCCCGTGGCTCCAATCGCCAGCCTAAAGGGCCCCCGGACCAGTGTATTTTGTACGGAGAACCGCGGCTCCGGGGCGCCGACAAAGCAGCCGCGTGGGGCAAAGCAGCCACGCGGGGCAAAGCAGCGGCGCTGGCCGAAACAGCCACACTGGCGACCGTGGAGCACCTCTGCCCGGGAATTTCCTAGCCTGTGGGCAATAAAAACACGGCGTCCACTCACCCTCTGCGCTTTCATTGGGAGCTGCAATCCTCAGCTGTTCCTAAACGGCCATCTTCCAGGAGAATCTGTTCAATTTATTTCTGTATTTTGACTTTAGTGACCATAAGCAGAAAAAGACTGGTTGCATAAGAATGCTGTAGATGGAAAATGCCTTAGAAAACGTCAGGCCTTTGTTCATTAGTTCAAGATAATAGGACCTTTATTTTACCTCAAATCCTGCCTTGGAGCAATCCCCAAGTCCAGAAATCTTTTCTTTGGAGAATCTGGAAAACTTCTTTCCAGCCATATGCAGGCCCATAAGAACTAGCAGTAAGACTGCGTTTAAAACACAGGACAAAAGTCTATTTCAAACTGCTCTGCTTTGTGTTCGTTCACCTTAGGAAGTTGCATCTATGTTTAGATTCAGCCAGTTAGAAACACATTTCTCCTAAAAGCTGCGTTTGGATATTCCAGAGTGAATGAGAATGTAGGCTGTAACGAGAAATATGTTGCTCTAAAACAAAAACGCAGCTATCTAGCAGAATGGTTGTCAAGCTGTACAATAAATTTACAGAATTAAACTGATGTGTGTGCAGCAGTTCAGAAATCCTTTCTTTGGAGAATCTGGAAACAGATATTTCCAGCCATATACAAGCATATAAAAACTAGCCGTAAGACTGGGTTTAAAACACAGGAGAAAAGTCTAGTTCAAACTGCTCTGCTTTGTGTTCTTCCTCCTTAGGAAGTTGCATCTATGTTTAGATTCAGCGAATTAGAAACACGTTTCTACTAAAAGCTGCGTTCGGATATTCCAGAGTGAACGAGTCTATAGGCAGAAATGAGAAATATATTGCTCTAAAACAAAAACGCTGCTATCTAGCAGAATGGTTGTCAAGCTGGACAATGAGCTTACAGATTTAAACTGAGGTGTGCGTCCAGCAGTTCAGAAATCTTTTCTTTGGACCATCTGGAAGGACATATTTCCAGCCGTATACAGGCATATAAGAACTAGCAGCAAGACTGCATTTAAAACACAGGAAAAAGGTCTATTTCAAACTACTCTGCTTTGTGTCTGCTCACCTTAGGAAGCTGCATTTATGTTTAGATTCAGCCAGTTAGAAACAAGTTTCTTCTAAAAGCTGGGTTTGGATATTCCAGAGTGAATGGGAGTATAGCCTGTAATGAGAAATATCTTCCTCTAAAACAAAAACGCAGCTATCTAGCAGAATGGTAGTCAAGCTGGACAATCAACTTACATAGTTAACCTGATGTGTGTGTGCAGCATTTCAGAAATCCTTTCTTGGAAACAGGTATATCCAGCCTTATACATGCATATAAGGACCAGCAGTAAGACTGCGTTTAAAACACAGGAGAACCCTCTATTTCAAACTGCTCTGCTTTGTGTCCGTTCACCTTAGGAAGTTGCATCTATGTTTAATTCCAGCGAGTAAGAAACACGTTTCTACTAAAAGCTGCGTTTGGATATTACAGGGTTACTTAGACTACAGGCTGTAATGAGAAATATCTTGTTCTAAAACAAAAACGCAGGTATCTAGCTGAATGGTTGTTAAGCTGTACAATCAACTCACAAAGTTAAACTGATGTTTGTATGCAGCAGTTCAGAAATCTTTTCTTTGGAGAATCTTGAAACAGATATTTCCAGCCATATTAACGCATATAAGAACTAGCAGTAAGACTCCGTTTAAAACAGAGGAGAAACGTCTAGTACAAAATACTATGCTTTGTGTTCACTGAACTTAGGAAGTTGCCTTTATGTTTAGATTCAGCGAGTTAGAAACACGTTTCTTCTAAAATATGCGTTTGGATATTCCAGAGTGAATGAGACTGTAGGCTGTAATGAGAAATATCTTGCTCTAATACAAAAACGCAGCTGTCTAGTAGAATGGTTGTCAAGCTGTACAATGAACTTACAGATTTTAACTGAGGTGTGTGTGCAGCAGTTCAGAAATCTTTTCTTTGGACAATCTGGAAGGACATATTTCCAGCCATATACAGGAATATAAGAACTAGAAGTAAGACTGCGTTTAAAACACTGGAGAAACGCCGGGCGCGGTGACTCAAGCCTGTAATCCCA
>NW_016108394.1:33115-39358 GCF_001604975.1 Cebus imitator
AGTTCAAACTGCTCTGCTTTGTGTTCGCTCACCTTAGGACATTGCATCTATGTTTAGATTCAGCGAATTAGAAACACGTTTCTACTAAAAGCTGCATTTCAATATTCCAGAGAGAATGAGACTATAGGCAGTAATGAGGCATATATTGCTCTAAAACAAAACTGCAGCTATCTAACAGAATGGTTGTCAAGCTTAACAATCAACTTACAGAGTTAAACTGATGTGTGAGTGCAGCAGTTCAGAAATCCTTTCTTTGGACAATATGGAAACAGATATTTCCAGCCATATACAGGGATATCGGAACTAGCAGTAAGACTGCGTTTAAAACACAAGGGAAACGTCTTGTTCAAACTACTCTGCTTTGTGTTCGCTAACCATAGGAAGTTGAATCTATGTGTAGATTCAGCGAGTTAGAAACACGTTTCTTCTGAAAGCGGCGTTTGGATATTCCAGAGTGACTGAGACTATAGGCTGTAATGAGAAATATCTTTCTCTAAAATAAAAATGCCTCTCTCTAACATAATGGTTGTTAAGCTGTAGAATCAGCTTACAGAGTTAAACTGATGTGTGCTGTGTAGCAGTTCAGAAATCCTTTCCTTGGAGAATCTGGAAACAGATATTTCCAGCCATATACAGGCATGTAAGAACCAGCAGTAAGACCACGTGTAAAACACAGGAGAAAAGTCTTCTTCCAACTTCTCTGCTTGGTGTTCGTTCTCCTTAGGAAGTTGCATATGTTTAGATTCAGCGAGTTAGAAACACTTTTCTCCCTAAAGCTGCATTTGGATATTCCAGGGTGAATGAGATTATAGGCTGTAATGAGAAATATCTTGCTCTAAAACAAAAACGCAGCTATCTAGCAGAATGGTTGTCAAGCTGTGCAATCAACTTACAGAGTTAAATTGATGTGTGAGTGCAGCAGTTCAGAAATCCTTTCTTTGGAGAATCTGGAAACATATATTTCCAGCCTTATACAGTCATAGGTGAAATAGCAATAAGAGTGCGTTTAAAACACAGGAGAACGTCTAGTTCAAAGGGCTCTGCTTTGTGTTTGTTCACCTTAGGAAGTTGCATCTATGTTTAGATTCAGTGAGTAAGAAAACCTTTCTTCTAAAAGCTGCGTTTGGATATTACAGAGTGACTTAGACGACAGGCTGTAATGGGAAATATCTTCGCCTAAAACAAAAACTCAGCTATTGAATAGAATGGTTATTAAGCTGTACAGTCACCTTACAGTGTTAAACTGATGTTTGTGTGCAGCAGTTCAAAAATCCTTTCTTTGGAGAATCTGGATACAAATATTTCCAGCCACATACAGGCTTATAAGAATTAGCAGTAAGACTGTGTTTGAAACACAGGAGAAACGTCTAGTTCAAACTGCTCTGCTTTGTGTTCCTTCACCTAAGGAATTTGCATCTATGTTTAGATTCAGCGAGTTAGAAACACATTTCTTCTAAAAGGTGCGTTTGGATATTCCAGAGTGAATGAGACTGTAGGCTGTAATGAGAAATATCTTGCTCTAAAACAAAAACTCAGCTATCTAGCAGAATGGTTGTTAACCTGTAGAATCAACTTACAGAGTTAAACTGATGTGTGTGTGCAGCAGTTCAGAAATCTTTTCTTTGGAGAATCTGGAAACAGATATTTCCAGCCCTGTACATGCATATGAGAGCTAGCAGTAAGACTACTTTTAAAACACAGGAGAAACATCTAGTTCAAACTGCTCTGCTTTGTCTTCCTTTACCTTAGGATGTTGCCTCTATGTTTAGATTCAGCGAGATGGAAACACTTGTCTTCTAAAAGGTGCGTTTGGATATTCCAGAGTGAATGAGACTGTAGGTTGTAATGAGAAATATCTTGATCTAAGACAAAAACGCAGCTATCTAGCAGAATGGTTGTTAACCCGTAGAATCAACTTACAGAGTTAAACTGATGTGTGTGTGCAGCAGTTCAGAAATCCTTTCTTTGCAGAAATTGGAAACAGAAATTTCCAGCCATATACAGCCATATGAGAACTAGCAGGAATTCTGCGTTTAAAACACATGAGAAACATCTATTTCAAAATGCTCTGCTTTGTGTTCGTTCACCTTAGGAAGTTGCATCTTTGTTTAGATTCAGCGAGTTAGAAACACGCTTCTTCTAAAAGCTGCGTTTTGATATTACAGAGTGACTTAGACTACAGACTGTAATGGGAAATATCTTGCTCTAAATAAAACGCAGCTATCTAGCAGAATGGTTGTTAACCTGTAGAATCAACTTACAGAGTTAAACTGGTGTGTGAGTGCCGCAGTACAGAAATCCTTTCATTGGAGTATCTGGAAACATAGTTACAGCCATATACAGGCATATAAGAAGTAGCAGTAAGACTGCGTTAAAAACACAGGAGAAACGAGTAGTTAAACTGCTCTGCTTTGTGTTCGTTTGCCTTAGGAATTTGCATCTATGATTACATTCAGCGAGTTAGAAACACGGTTCTCCTAAAAGCTGCGTTTGGATATTCAAGAGTGAATGAGACTGTAGGCTGTAATGAGAGATATCTTGCTCTAAAACAAAAACGCAGCTGTCTTGCAGAATGGTTGTCAAGCTGTACAATGAACTTACAGATTTAAACTGAGGTGTGTGTGCAGCAGTTCAGAAATCTTTTCTTTGGACAATCTGGAAGAACATATTTCCAGCCGTATACAGGCATATAAGAACTAGCAGTAAGACGGCGTTTAAAACACAGGAAAAACGTCTATTTCAAACTGCTCTGCTTTGTGTGCACTCACCTTAGGAAGTTGCATTTATGTTTAGATTCAGCCCGTTAGAAACAAGTTTCTTCTAAAAGCTGCGTTTGGATATTCCAGAGTGAATGGGAGTATAGCCTGTAATGAGAAATATCTTCCTCTAAAACAAAAACACAGCTATCTAGCAGAATGGTAGTCAAGCTGGACAATCAATGTACACAGTTAACCAGATGTGTGTGTGCAGCAGTTCAGAAATCCTTTCTTTAGAGAACCTGGAAACAGGTATTTTCAGCCTTATACAGGCATGTAAGGACTAGCAGTAAGACTGCGTTTAAAACACAGGAGAACCCTCTATTTCAAACTGCTCTGCTTTGTGTCCGTTCACCTTAGGAAGTTGCATCTATGTTTAATTTCAGAGAATAAGAAACACCTTTCTTCTAAAAGCTGTTTTTGGATATTCCAGGGTGAATGAGACTGTAGAATGTAATGAGAAATATCTTGCTCTAAAACAAAAACGCAGTTATATAGCTGAATGGTTGTTAAGCTGTACAATCAACTCACAAAGTTATACTGATGTGTGTATGCAGCAGTTCAGAAATCTTTTCTTTGGAGAATCTTGAAACAGATATTTCCAGCCATATACATGCATATAAGAACTAGCAGGAAGTCTCCGTTTAAAACAAAGGAGAAACGTCTAGTACAAAATACTTTGCTTTGTGTTCACTCAACTTAGGAAGTTGCATTTATGTTTAGTTTCAGTGAGTTAGAAACACGTTTCTTCTGAAAGCTGCATTTGGATATTCCAGAGTGACTGAGACTATAGGCTGTAAAGAGAAATATCTTTGTGTAAAAAGAAAACGCAGCTATCAAGCATTATGGTTGTTAAGCAGAATAATCAACTTACAGAGTTAAACTGATGTGTATGTGCAGCAGTTCAGAAATCTTTTCTTTGGAGAATCTGGAAAAACTTATTTCCAGCCATATGCAGGCATATAAGAACTAGCAGTAAGACTGCGTTTAAAACACAAGAGTAATGTCTATTTCAAACTACTGTGCTTTTTGTTCGTTCCCCTTAGGAAGTTGCATCTTTGTTTATATTCAGCAAGTTAGAAACACGTTTCTCCTAAAAGCTGCGTTTGGATATTCCAGAGTGAATGAGAATGTAGGCTGTAATAAGAAATATGTTGCTCTAAAACAAAAACGCAGCTATCTAGCAGAATGGTTGTCAAGCTGTACAATCAACTGACAGAGTTAAAGTGATGTGTGTGTGCAGCAGTTCAGAAATCCTTTCTTTGGAGAATCTGGAAACAGATATTTCCAGCCATATACAGGCATATAAAAACTAGCCGTAAGACTGCATTTAAAACACGGGAGAAAGGACTAGTTCAAACTGCTCTGCTTTGTGTTCGTCCACCTTAGGAAGTTGCATCTATGTTTAGATTCAGCAAATTAGAAACACGTTTCTACTAAAAGCTGCTTTTGGATATTCCAGAGGGAATGAGACTATTGGCAATAATGAGAAATATATTGCTCTAAAACAAAAGTGCAGCTATCTAACAGAATGGTTGTCAAGCTTAACAATCAACTTACAATGTTAAACTGATGTGTGAGTGCAGTAGTTCAGAAATCCTTTCTTTGGACAATATGGAAACAGATATTTCCAGCCATATACAGGCATATCAGAACTAGCAGTAAGACTGCGTTTAAAACACAAGGGAAACGTCTTGTTCAAACTACTCTGCTTTGTGTTCGCTAGCCATAGGACGTTGCATCTATGTGTAGATTCAGCGAGTTAGAAACACGTTTCTTCTAAAAGTGGCGTTTGGATATTCCAGAGTGACTGAGACTATAGGTTGTAATGAGAAATATTTGGCACTAAAACAAAAATGCCGCTCTCTAGTAGAATGGTTCTTAAGCTGTAGAATCAACATACAGAGTTAACCTGATGTGTGTGTGAAGCAGTTCAGAAATCCTTTCTTTGAGGAATCTGGAAACAGTTATTTCCAGCCGTATACAGGCACAGGTCAACTAGCAGTAAGACTGGGTTTAAAACACAGAAGAAACGCTTAGTTCAAACTGCTCTGCTTTGTGTTCGTTCACCTTAGGAAGTTGCATCTTTGTTTAGATTCAGCGAGTTAGAAACACACTTCTTCTAAAAGCTGCGTTTTGATATTACAGAGTGACTTAGACTACAGACTGTAATGGGAAATATCTTGCTCTAAATAAAACGCAGCTATCTAGCAGAATGGATGTTAACCTGTAGAATCAACTTACAGAGTTAAACTGATGTGTGAGTGCCGCAGTACAGAAATCCTTTCATTGGAGAATCTGGAAACATAGTTACAGCCATATAAAGGCATATAAGAAGTAGCAGTAAGACTGCATTTAAAACACAGGAGAAACGAGTAGTTAAACTGCTCTGCTTTGTGTTCGTTTGCCTTAGGAATTTGCATCTATGTTTACATTCAGCGAGTTAGAAACACGTTTCTTCTAAAAGCGGCCTTTGGATATTCCGGAGTGACTGAGACTATAGGTTGTAATGAGAAATATTTTGCACTAAAAAAAAAAGCCGCTCTCTAGTAGAATTGTTCTTAAGCTGTAGAATCAACATACAGAGTTAAACTGATGTGTGTGTGCAGCAGTTCAGAAATCCTTTCTTTGGAGAATCTGGAAACAGTTATTTCCAGCCGTATACAGGCATAGGTCAGCTAGAAGTAAGACTGCGTTTAAAACACAGGAGAAACGTCTAGTTCAAACTGCTCTGCTTTCTTTTCGTTCACTTTAGAAAGTTGCATCCATGTTTAGATTCATCGACTTAGAAACACATTTCTTCTAAAAGCTGCGTTTCAATATTCCAGAGTGAATGAGACTATATGGTGTAATGGGAAGTATGTTGCTCTAAAACAAAAACGCAGATATCTAGCAGAGTGTGTGTTAAGCTGCAGAATCAACTCGCAGAGTTAAACTGATGTGTTCTTACAGCAGTTCGGAAACCCTTTCTTTGTAGAATCTGGAAACATATGTTTCCAGCCATATACAGGCATATAAAAACTAGCAGTAAGACTGCTTTAAAACACAGAAGAAAGGTCTCGTTCAAACTGCTCTGCTTTGTGTTCGTTCACCTTAGTAAGTTGCCTCTATGTTTAGATTCAGCGAGTTAGAAACAAGTTTCTTCTAAAAGCTGCGTTTGGATATTCCAGAGTAATTAGACTATAGGCTGTAAAGAGAAATCTCTTGATCTCAAACAAAAACGCAGCTATCTAGCAGAATGGTTGTCAAGCTGTACAATCAGCTTACAGAGTTAAACTGAAGTGTGTGTGCAGCAGTTCAAAAATCCTTTTTTGGAGAATCTGGAAACAGATATTTCCAACCGTATACAGGCATATAAGAACAAGCAGTAAGACTGTTTTTAAAACACAGGAGAAACGTATAGTTCAAACTGCTCTGCTTTGTGTTCGCTAACCTTAGGAAGTTGCATCTATGTGTAGATTCAGCGAGTTAGAAACACGTTTCTTCT
>NW_016108394.1:40669-48003 GCF_001604975.1 Cebus imitator
CACAGGAGAAACGTCTATTTCAAACTGCTCTGCTTTGTGTTCGTTCACCTTAGGAAGTTGCATCTATGTTTAGATTCAGTGAGTTAGAAACACGTTTCTTCTAAACGCTGCGTTTGGATATTACAGAGTGACTTATACTCTAGGCTGTAATGAGAAATATCTTGGTCTAAAAGAAAACGCAGCTATTTAGCAGAATCGTTGTTAAGCTGTACAATCAATTTACAGATTTAAGCTGATGTGTGTGTGCAGCAGTTCAGAAATCCTTTATTTGGAGTATCCAGAAACAGATATTTCCAGCCATACACAGGCATATAAGAATCAGCAGTAAAACAGCGTTTAAAACACAGGAGAAACGTCTATTTCAAACTGCTCTGCTTTGTGTTCGTTCACGTTAGGAAGTTGCATGTATGTTCAGATTCAGCTAGTTAGAAACACGTTTCTTCTAACAGCTGCGTTTGCATATTCCAGAGTGAATGAGGCTGTAGGTTGTAATGAGAAATATATTGCTCTAAAAGAAAAAACGAAGCTATCTAGCAGAATGTATGTCAAGCTCTACAATCAACTTACAGAGGTAAACTGTTCCGTGTGTGCAGCGGTTCAGACATCTTTTCTTTGGAGGATCTGGAAACAGAAATTTCCAGCCATATACAGGCACATAAGAACTAGCAGTAAGACTGTGTTTAAAACACAGGAGAAACATCTGGTTCAAACTGCTCAGATTTGTGTTCACTCACCTTAGGAATTTCAATCTATGTTGAGATTCAGCGAGTTAGAATCGTGTTTCTTCTAAAAGCTGGATTTGGATATTCCAGAGTGATGGAGACTATAGGCTCTAAAGAGAAATATCTTGGTCTAAAACAAAAACGCAGCTATCTAGCAGAATGGTTGTTAAGCTGTAGAATCAACTTACAGAGTTAAACTGATGTGTGTGTTCAGCAGTTAGGAAACTTTTCTTTGGAGAATCTGGAAACAGATAATTCCAGCGATATATAGGCATATAAGAACCAGCAGTAAGACTGCCTTGAAAACACAGGAGAAACGCCTAGTTCAAACTGCTCTGCCTTGTGTTCCTCCACCTTAGGAAGTTGCATCTATATTTAGTTTCAGCGATTTAGAAACAGGTTTCTTCTCAAAGCTGCGTTTGGATATTCCAGAGTCAATGAGACTATAGGCTGTAATGAGAAATATCTTGCTCTAAAACAAAAACGCAGATATCTAGCAGAATTGTTGTAAAGCTCTACAATCGACTTACAGAGTTAAACTGATGTGTGTGTGCAGCAGTTCAGAAATCCTTTCTTTGGAGCATCTGGATGTAGATATTTCCAGCCACATACAGGCATATAAGAACTGGCTTTAGGACTGCTTTTAAAACACAGGAGAAACGTCTAGTTCAAACTGCTCTGCTTTCTTTTCGCTCACCTTAGGAAGTTGCATATATGTTTAGATTCAGCGAGTTAGAAACACGTTTCTTCTAAAAGCTGCGTTTGGATATTCCAGAAAGAATGAGACTATAGACTGTAATGACAAATATCTTGCTATTAAACAAAAATGCAGCTATGTAGCAGAATGGTTGTCAAGCCATACAATCAAATCACGGAGTTAAACTGATGTGTGTGTACAGCAGTTCAGAAATCCTTTCTTTGGAGAATCTGGAAACATATATTTCCAGCCATACACAGGCATATGAGAACTAGCAGTAAGACTGCGTTTAAAATACAGGAGAAACGTCTGTTTCAAGCTGCTCTGCTTTGTGTTAGTGCATCTTAGGAAGTTGCATCTATGTTTAGATTCAGCGAGTTAGGAACACGTTTCTTCTAAAAGATGCATTTGGATAATCCAGAGTGAAGGAGACTACTAGCTATCTAGCTATCAGCTATCTAGCACAATGTTTGTTAAGCTGTAGAATCATCTTACAGAGTAAAACTCATGTGTGTGCAGCAGTTCAGAAAACATTTATTTGGAGAATCTTTAAACAGTTATTTCCAGCTATATACAGGCATATAAGCACTAGCAGTAAGACTGCCTTTAAAACACAGGGGAAAGGTCTAGTACAAACTGCTCTGCTTTGCGTTCTCTCACCTTAGGAAGTTGCATCTATGTTTAGATTCAGCGAGTTAGAAACACTTTGCTTCTAAAAGCTGCGTTTGGATATTCCAGGGTGACTGAGACTATAGGCTGTAATGAGAAATATCTTGCTCTAAAACAAAAACGCAACTATCTAGCAGAATGGTTGTCAAGCTGGATAATCAACTTACAGAGTTAAACTGTGTGTGTGCAGCAGTTCAGAAATCCTTTCTTTGGGCAATCTGGAAACGGGTATTTCCAGTCATTTACAAGAATATGAGAACTAGCAGTAAGAATGCATTTAAAACACAGGGGAAACGCCCATTTCAAACCAGTCTACTTTGTGTTCGCTCACCTTAGGAAGTTGCATCTATGTTTAGATTCAGCGAGTTAGAAACACTTTGCTTCTAAAAACTGCGTTTGGATATTCCAGAGTGACTGAGACTATAGGCTGTAATGAGAAATATATTGCTCTAAAACAAAAGTGCAGCTATCCAGCAGAATGGTTGTCAAGCTGTACAATCAATTTACAGAGATAAACTGAAGTGTGTGTGCAGCAGTTCAGAAATCCTTTTTTGGAGAATTTGGAAACAGATATTTCCAGCCATATACAGGCATATAAGAACTAGCAGTAAGACTGTTTTTAAAACACAGGAGAAACGTATAGTTCAAACTGCTCTGCTTTGTGTTCGCTAACCTTAGGAAGTTGCATCTATGTGTAGATTCAGCGAGTTAGAAACACGTTTCTTCTGAAAGCTGCGTTTGGGTATTCCAGAGTGACTGAGACTATAGGCTGTAAAGAGAAATATCTTAGTGTAAAACAAAAACGCAGCAATCTAGCAAAATGGTTGTTAAGCTGTAGAATCAAGTTACAGAGTTAAACTGATGTGTATGTGCAGCAGTTCAGTAATCCTTTCTTTGGAGAATCAGGAAAAAGATATTTCCTGCCATATGCAGTCATATAAGAACGAGCAGTAAGACTGCGTTTAAAAAAACAGGAGAAACGTCTATTTCAAACTGCTGTGCTTGGTTTTCGTTCACCTTAGGAGCTGCATCTATGTTTAGGTTCAGCGAGTTAGAAACACGTTTCTCCTTAAAGCTGCGTTTGGATATTCCAGAGTGAATGAGACTATAGGCTGTAATGAGAATTATCTTGCTCTAAAACAAAAACGCAGCAATCTAGCAGAAAGGTTGTCAAGCTGTACAATCAACTGACAGAGTTAAACTGATGTGTGTGTGCAGCAGTTCAGAAATCGTTTCTTTGGAGAACCTGGAAACATAGTTACAGGCATACACAGGCATATAAGAACTAGCAGTAAGACTGCGTTAAAAACACAGGAGAAAAGAGAGGTTAAACTGCTCTGCTTTGTGTTCGTTCGCCTTAGGAAGTTGCATCTATGTTTAGATTCAGCGAGTTATAAACACGTTTCTTCTAAAACCTGCGGTTGGATATTCCAGAGTGAATGAGACTATAGGCTGTATTGAGAAATATCTTGCTCTAAAAGAAAAACGCAGCTATCTAGCAGAATGGTTCTCAAGCTCTACAATTACATTACAGAGTTAAAGTGATGTGTTTGTGCAGCAGTTCAGAAATCCTTTCTTTGGAGTATCTGGAAACAGATATTTCCAGCCATATACGGCATATGTGAACTAGCAGTAAGACTGCTTTTAAAACACTGGAGAAACGTCTAGTTCAAACTGCTCTGCTTTGTGTTCGTTTACCTTAGGAAGGTGCATCTATGTTTAGATTCAGCGAGTTAGAAACACGTTTCTTGTGAAAGCTGCGTTTGGATATTCCAGAGTGACTGAGACTGTACGCTGTAATGAGTAATATCTTTCTATAAAACAAAAACGCAGCTATGTAGCAGAATGCTTGTTAAGCTGTAGAATCAACTTACACAGTTAAACTGACGTCTGTGTGAATCAGTTCAGAAATCCTTTCTTTGGAGAGCCTGGAAACAGATATTTCCAGCCATATACAGGCATATAAGAGCTAGCAGAATGACTGCCTTTAAAACACAGGAGAAACTTCTTGTTCAAACTGCTCTGCTTTGTGTTCGTTCACCTTAGGAAGTTGCATCGATGTTTAGATTCAGCGATTTAGAAAAACGTTTCTTCTAAAAGATGCATTTGGATATTCCAGAGAGACTGAGACTATAGACTATAATGAAAAATATCTTGCTCTAAAACAAAAACGCAGCTATCTAGCAGAATGGTTGTCAAGCTGGACAATCAACTTACAGAGTTCAACTTATGTGTTTGTGCCGCAGTTCAGAAATCCTTTCTTTGGAGCATATGGAAACAGATATTTCCAGCCATATACAGGCATATGATAACTAGCAGTAAGAATGCATTTAAAACATAAGGAAACGTCTATTTCAAACTGTTCTGCTTTGTATTCGTTCACCTTAGGAAGTTGCATCTATGCTTAGATTTAGGGAGTTAGAATCACGTTTCCTCTAAAAGCTGCGTTTGGATATTCCAGAGTGAATGACGCTATAGGCTGTTATGAGAAATACCTTCCTCTAAAACAAAAAAGCAGCGATCTAGCAGAATGGTTGTCAAGCTGTACAATCAACTTACAGAGTTAAACTGATGTGTTTGTGCAGCAGTTCCGAAATCCTTTCTTTTGAGAATCTGGAAAAAGATATTTCCAGCCATGTATAGGCTTATGAGAACTAGCAGTAAGACTGCGATTAATACACAGGAGAAAATTCTAGTTCAAACTGCTCTGCTTTGTGTTCGTTCACCTTAGGAAGTTGCATCTATGTTCATATTCAGCGAGTTAGAAACACGTTTCTTCTTAAAGCTGCGTTTGGATATTCCAGAGAGACTGAGACTATAGGCTGTAATGGGAAATATCTTGCTCTAAAACAAAAACACAGCTATCTAGCAGAATGGTTGTCAAGCTGGACAATCAACTTACAGAGTTAAACTGATGTGTGTGTGCAGCAGTTCTGAAATCCTTTCTTTCGAGAATCTGGAAATGGGTATTTCCAGCCATATACAGGCGTATGAGAACTAGCGGTAAGACTGTGTTTAAAACACAAGGAAAACGTCTATTTCAAACTGCTTTGCTTTGGGTTCGTTCACCTTAGGAAGTTGCATCTATGTTTAGATTCAGTGAGTTAGAAACACGTTTCTTCTAAAAGCTGCATTTGAATATTCCATAGTGAATGAGACTATAGGTTGTAATGGGAAATATCTTGATCTAAAACAAAAACGCAGCTATCCAACAGGTAGGTTGTCAAGCTGTACAATCAACTTACAGAGGTAAACTGATGTGTGTGTGCAGCAGTTCTGAAATCATTGTTTTGGAGAATCTGGAAACAGATATTTCCAGCCACCTAAAGGCATATTAGAACTAGCAGTAAGACTACTTTTTAAACATTGGAGAAACATCTAATTCAAACTACTCTGCTTTGTGTTCGTTCACATTAGGAAGTTGCATCTATGTTTAGATTCAGAGAGTTAGCAACACGTTTCTTCTGAAAGCTGCATTTGGATATTCCAGAGTGACTGAGACTATAGGCTGTAATGAGAAATATCTTGCTCTGAAACAAAAACGCAGCTATCTAGCAAATAGTTGTCAACCTGTACAATCAACATGCAGAGATAAACTGATGTGTCTGTGCCACAGTTCAGAAATCCTTTCTTTGGAGAATCTGGAAACAGATATTTCCAGCCATATACAGGCGTTTAAGAACTAGCAGTAAGACTGCGTTTAATACACAAGAGAAACGCCTAGTTCAAACATCTACGCTTTGTATTCGTTCACCTTTGGAAGTTGAGGATATGTTTAGATTCAGGGAGTTAGAATGACGTTTCTTCTAAAAGCTGCGTTTGGATATTCCAGAGTGAATCAGACTGTAGGCTGTAAAGAGAAATACCTTGCTCTAAAACAGAAACGCAGCTATCTAGCAGAATGGTTGTCAAGCTATAATTTCAACAAACAGAGTTAAACTTATGTGTGTGTGCAGCAGCTCAGAAATGCTTTCTTTGGAGAATCTGGAAACAGATACTTCCAGCCTTATACAGGCATATAAGCCCAGATATTTCCAGCCTTATACAGGGATATAAGCACTAGCAGTAAGACTGCGTTTAAAACACAGGAAAAACGTCTATTTCAAACTGCTATGCTTTGTATCTGCTCACCTTAGGAAGTTGCATTTATGTTTAGATTCAGCCAGTTAGAAACAAGTTTCTTCTAAAAGCTATGTTTGGATATTTCAGAGTGAATGGGAGTATAGCCTGTAATGAGAAATATCTTCCTCTAAAACAAAACGCAGCTATCTAGCAGAATGGTAGTCAAGCTGGACAATCAACTTACATAGTTAACCTGATGTGTGTGTGCAGCAGTTCAGAAATCCTTTCTTTAGAGAATCTGGAAACAGGTATTTCCAGCCTTATACAGGCATGTAAGGACTAGCAGTAAGACTGTGTTTAAAACATAGGAGAACCCTCTATTTCAAACTGCTCTGCTTTGTGTCCATTCACCTTAGGAAGTTGCATCTATATTTAATTTCAGCGAGTAAGAAACACATTTCTTCTAAAAGCTGTTTTTGGATATTCCAGGGTGAATGAGACTGTACAATTAATGAGAAATATCTTGTTCTAAAACAAAAACGCAGTTATCTAGCTGAATGGTTGTTAAGCTGTACAATCAACTCACAAAGTTAAACTGATGTGTGTATGCAGCAGTTCAGAAATCTTTTCTTTGGAGAATCTTGAAACACATATTTCCAGCCATATACACGCCTATAAGAACTAGCAGTAAGACTCCGTTTAAAACAGAGGAGAAACGTCTAGTACAAAATACTATGCTTTGTGTTCACTCAACTTAGGAAGTTGCATTTATGTTTAGATTCAGCGAGTTAGAAACATGTTTCTTCTGAAAGCTGCGTTTGGATATTCCAGAGTGACTGAGACTATAGGCTGTAAAGAGAAATACCTTGGTGTAAAAGAAAAACGCAGCTATCTAGCATTATGGTTGTTAAGCTGTAGAATCAACTTGCAGAGTTAAACTGATGTGTATGTGCAGCAGTTCAGAAATCTTTTCTTTGGAGAATCTGGAAAAAGATATTTCCAGCCATATGCAGGCATATAAGAACTAGCAGTAAGACTGCGTTTAAAACACAGGAGTAATGTCTATTTCAAACTGCTGTGCTTTTTGTGCGTTCACCTTAAGAAGTTGCAGCTATGTTTAGATTCAGCGAATTAGAAACACGTTTCTACTAAAAGCTGCGTTCGGATATTCCAGAGTGAACGAG
>NW_016108394.1:48440-52170 GCF_001604975.1 Cebus imitator
ATCCAGCAGAATGTTTGTCAAGCTGTACAATCAACTTACAGAGTTAAACTGATGTGTGTGTGCAGTAGTTCAGAAAACTTTTCTATGGAGAATCTTGAAACAGAGATTCCAGGAATATACGGGCATATAAGAATTAGCAGTAAGACTGCGTTTAAAACACAGGAGAAACGAGTTGTTCAAACTGCTCTGCTTTGTGTTCGTTCACGTTAGGAAGTTGCGTCTACGATTAGATTCAGCGAGTTAAAAACACGTTTCTTTTAAAAGGTTCCTTTGGATATTCCAGAGTGAATGAGAATGTAGGCGGTAATGAGAAATATCTTGCTCTAAAAGAAAAACGCAGCTTTCAAGCAGAATGGTTGTCAACCTGGACAATAAATTTACAGAGTTAAACTGTGTGTGTGCAGCAGTTAAGAAATCCTTTCTTTGGACAATCTGGAAACGGGTATTTCCAGTAATTTACAGGAATATAAGAACTAGCAGTAAGAATGCGTTTACAACACAGGGGAAACGTCCATTTCAAACTGGTCTGCTTTGTATTCACTCACCTGCGGAAGTTGCATCTATGTCTAGATTCAGCGAGTTAGAAACACGTTTCTTCTAAAAGCTGCGTTTGGATATTCCAGTGTGACTGAGACTATAGGCTGTAATGAGAAATATCTTTCTATAAAACAAAAAGCTGCTATCTAGCAGAATGCTTGTCAAGCTCTGCAATCAACTTACAGAGTTAAACTGATGTGTGTGCAGCAGTTCAGAAAACATTTCTTTGGAGAATCTGGAAACAGATATTTCCAGCCATATACACCCATATAAAGGCGAGCAGTAAGACTGCATTGAAAACACAGGATAAATATCTTGTTCAAACTGCTCTGCTTTGTGTTCGCTCACCTGAGGAATTTGCATCTATATTTAGATTCAGCGAGTTAGAAACACGTTTATTCTAAAAAGTGCGTTTGGATATTCCAGAGTGACTGAGACTATAGGCTGTAATGAGAAATATCTTTCTATAAAACAAAAACGCAGCTATCTAGCAGAATGGTTGTCAAGCTGTACAATCAACTTACAGAGTTAAACTGATGTCTGTGTGAAGCAGTTCAGAAATCCTTTCTTGGAGAATCTGCAAACAGATATTTCCAGCCATATACAGGCATATAAGAACTAGAAGTGAGACTGCGTTTAAAACAAAAAGAAATGTCTGTTTCAGACTGCTCTTCTTAGGGTTCGTTCACCTTAGGAAGTTGCGTCTATGTTTAGATTCAGCAACTTAGAAACACGTTTCTTCTAAAAGCCGCGTTTGGATATTCCAGAGTGAATGAGACTATATGCTGTAATGAGAAATATCTTTCTCTAAAACAAAAACGTAGCTATTTAACAGAATAGTTGTCAAGCTGTACAATCAACTTACAGAGTTAAACTGATGTGTCTGTGCCACAATTCAGAAATCATTTCTTTGGTGAATCTGGAAACATATTTACAGCCATATACAGGCATATAAGAACTAGCAGTAACACTGCTTTTAAAACACAGAAGAAACGTCTAGTTCAAACTGTTCTGCTTTGTGTCCGCTCACCTTAGGAGGTTGCATCTATGTTAAGATTCAGCGA
Source organism: Cebus imitator (assembly GCF_001604975.1). Taxonomy (NCBI): domain Eukaryota; kingdom Metazoa; phylum Chordata; class Mammalia; order Primates; family Cebidae; genus Cebus; species Cebus imitator. Next base: position 50,042 of record NW_016108394.1, read on the forward strand.
CTTAGAAACACGTTTCTTCTAAAAGCCGCGTTTGGATATTCCAGAGAGAATGAGATTATAGGCTGTAATGAGAAACATCTTCCTCTAAAACAAAAACGCATCTATCTAGCAGAATGGTTGTCAAGCTGGACAATCAACTTACAGAGTTAAAGTGATGTGTGTGTGCAGCAGTTCAGAAATCCTTTCTTTGGAGAATCTGGAAACGGGTATTTCCAGCCATATACAGGCTTATGAAAACTAGAAGTAAGACTGCGTTTAAAACATAGGGAAAAGGTCTATTTCAAACGGCTCTGCTTTGTGTTCGTTCACCTTAGGAAGTTGCATCTATATTAAGATTCAGTGAGTTAGAAACACGTTTCTTCTAATAGCTGCGTTTGGATATTCCAGAGAGAATGAGACTACAGGGTGTAATGAGAAATATCTTGCTCTAGAGAAAAACGCAGCTATCTAGCAGAATGGTTGTCAAGCTGTATAGTCAACTTAGAGTTAAACTGATGTGTGTGCACAGCAGTTCAGAAATCCTTTGTTTGAATAATCTGGAAAAAGATATTTCCAGCCATATACAGGCATATAAGAACTAGCACTAAGATTGCGTTTAAAACACAGGAGAAACATCTCGTTCAAACAGCTCTGCTTTGTGTCCGTTCACCTTAGGAAGTTGTAACTATGCTTAGATTCAGTGAGACAGAAACACCTTTCTTCTAAAAGCTGCGTTTGGTTATTCAAGAGTGAATCAGATTGTAGGCTGTAATGGGAAGTATCTTGCTCGAAAACAAAAACGCAGCTATCTAACAGCGTGGTTGTCAAGCTGTACAATCAACTTGCAGAGTTAAGCTGATGTGTGTGTGCAGCAGTTCAGAAACCCTTTCTTTGGAGAATCTGGAAACATATTTACAGAAATATACAGGCATATAAGAAGCAGCAGTAAGAATGTGTTTAAAACACGAGAGAAAAGTCTAGTTCAAACTGCTCTGCTTTGTGTTCGTTCACCTTAGGAAGTTGCATCTTTGTTTACATTCATTGAGTTAGAAACACTGTTCTTCTGAAAGCTGCGTTTGGATTTTCCGGAGTGAATGAGACTATGGCATGTAATCAGAAATTTCTTGCTCTAAAACAAAAACGCAGCTATCTAGCAGAATGTCTGTCAAGCTGTACAATCAAATTACAGAGCAATCTGATGTGTGTGTGCAGCAGTTCAGAAATCTTTTGTGTGGAGAATATTGAAACAGATATTTCCAGGAATATACAGGTATATAAGAACTAGCAGTAAGACTGAGTTTAAAACACAGGAGAAACTTCTTGTTCAAACTGCTCTGCTTTGTGTTCGTTCACCTTAGGAAGTTGCCTCTATGTTTAGATTCAGCGAGATAGAAACATGTTTCTTCTAAAAGTGGCGTTTGGATATTCCAGAGTGACTGAGACTACAGGCTGTAATGGGAAATATCTTCTCTAAAACAAAAACACAGCTATTTAGCAGAATGGTTGTTAAGCTGAAGAATCAACTTACAGAGTTAAACTGATGTGTGTGTGCCGCAGTACAGAAATCCTTTCTTTGGAGAATCTGGAATCATAGCTGCAGCCATATACAGGCATATAAGAAGTAGCAGTAAGACTGTGTTTAAAACACAGGAGAAACGAGTAGTTAAACTGCTCTACGTTGTGTTCGTTTGCCTTAGGAATTTGCATCTATGTTTACATTCCCCGAGTTACAACCACGTTTCTTCTAAAACCTGCGTTTGGATATTCCAGAGTGAATGAGACTGTGGGCTGTAATGAGAAATATCTTGCTCTAAAACAAAAACGCAGCTGTCTAGCAGAATGATTGTCAAGCTGTACAATGAACTTACAGATTTAAACTGAGGTGTGTGTGCAGCAGTTCAGACATCCTTTCTTTGGAGAATCTGGAAACAGATATTTCCAGCCATACACAGGCATATGAGAACTAGCATGAAGACTGCGTTTAAAACACAGGAGTAACGTCTGTTTCAAACTGCTCTGCTTTGTGTTCGTTCACCTTAGGAAGTTGCATCTATGTTTAGATTCAGCGAGTTAGAAACATGTTTCTTCTAAAATGTGCGTTTGGATATTCCAGAGTGAATAAGACTGTAGGCTGTAATGAGAAATATCTT
>NW_016108394.1:53875-55199 GCF_001604975.1 Cebus imitator
TCTAGTTCAAACTGCTCTCCTTTGTGTTCGCTCACCTTAGTAAGTTGCATCTATGTTTAGATTCAGCTTGTTAGAAACACTTTTCTTCTAAAAGCGGCGTTTGGATATTCTAGAGAGAATGAGACTATAGGCTCTAATGAGAAATATCTAGCTCTAAAAAGAAAACGCAGCTATCTAGCAGAATGCTTGTCAAGCTCTGCAATCAACTTACAGAGTTAAAGTGATGTGTGTGTGCATCAGTTAAGTAATCTTTTCTTTGGAGAATCTGGTAACTGGTGTTTTAAGCCATATACAGGCATATGATAACGAGAAGTAAGACTGCGAATAAAACACACGGGAAACGTCTATTTCAAACTGCTCTGCTTTGTGTTCATTTACCTTAGGAAGCTGCATCTATGTTTACATTCAGCAAGTTAGAAACACGTTTCTTCTAAAAGCGGCGTTTGGATATTCCCGAGTGACTGAGACGATAGAAGGTAATGAGAAATATCTTGCTCTTGAAAAAAAAACGCAGCTATCTAGCAGAATGCCTGTTAAACTGTATAATCAACTGACAGAGTTAAACTGATGTGTGTGTGCAGCAGTTCAGAAATCCTTTCTTTGGAGAATCTGGAAACAGATATTTCCATCCCTATACAGGCATATGAGAACTAGCTGTAAGACTGCCTTTAAAACACAGGAGAAACATCTCGTTCAAACTGCTCTGCCTTGTGTTTGCTCACCTTAGGAATTTGCATCTATGTTTAGATTCAGCGAGTTAGAAACAAGTTTCTTCAAAAAACTGCGTTTGAATATTCCAGAGTGACTGATACTACAGGTTGTAATGAGAAATATCTTGCTCTATAACAAAAACGCAGCTATCTAACAATATGGTTCCTAAGCTGTACAATCAACTTACAGAGTTAAACTGATGTGTGTCTGCAGCAGTTCAGAATCCTTTCTTTGCACAATATGGAAGGAGATATTTCCAGACGTATACAGGCATATAAGAACTGGCAGTAAGACTGCGTTTAAAACACAGGAGAAACGTCTAGTTCAAACTGCTCTGCTTTGTGTCTGCTCAACTTAGGAAGTTACATTTATGTTTAGATTCAGCGAGTTAGGAAAACGTTTCTTCTCGAAGCTGCGTTTGGATGTTACAGAGTGACTTAGACTATAGGCTGTAATGAGAAACTTCTTGGTCTAAAAAAAAAAAAGCAGCTATCTAACAGAATGGTTGTTAAGCTGTACAATCAACTTACAGAGTTAAACTGATGTGTGTGTGCAGCAGTTCAGAAATCGTTTCTTTGGAGAATATGGAAACAGATATTTCCAGCCATATACA
>NW_016108394.1:58044-63796 GCF_001604975.1 Cebus imitator
GCGTTTGGATATTTTAGAGAGAATGAGACTATAGGCTCTAATGAGAAATATCTTGCTCTAAAAAGAAAACGCAGCTACCTAGCAGAATGCTTGTCAAGCTCTGCAATCAACTTACAGAGTTAAAGTGATGTGTGTGTGCAGCAGTTAAGTAATCTTTTCTTTGGAGAATCTGGTAACTGGTATTTTAAGCCATATACAGGCATATGAGAACGAGAAGTAAGACTGCGATTAAAACACACGGGAAACGTCTATTTCACACTGCTCTGCTTTGTGTTCATTTACCTTAGGAAGTTGCATCTATGTTTACATTCAGCAAGTTAGAAACACGTTTCTTCTAAAAGCTGCGTTTGGATATTCCAGAGTGACTGAGAGTATAGGTTGTAATGAGAAATATATTGATCTAAACAAAAAACGCAGCTATCTAGCCGAATGGTTGTTAACCTGTAGAATCAACTTAAAGAGTTAAACGGATGTGTGTGTGCAGCAGTTCAGAAATCCTTTCTTTGGAGATTCTGGAAACAGATATTTTCAGTCATATTCAGGCATATGAGTACCAGCAGTAAGACTACGATTAAAACACAGGAGAAACGCCTATTTCAAACTGCTCTGCTTTGTGTTCGTTCACCTTAGGAAGCTGGCTCTATGTTCAGATTGAGCAAGTTAGAAACACGTCTCTTCTAATAGCTGCTTTTGGATATTCCAGATTGACTGATACTACAGGTTGTAATGAGAAATATCTTGCTGTATAACAAAAACACAGCTATCTAACAAAATGGTTGTTAAGCTCAACAATCAACTTACAGAGTTAAACTGATGTGTGTGTGCAGCAGTTCAGAAATGCTTTCTTTGGAGAATCTGGAAACCGTTATTTCCAGCCATTTACATGAATATCAGAACTATCAGTAAGACTCCGTTTAAAACACAGGAGAAACGTCTAGTTCAAACTGCTCTGCTTTGTGTTCGCTCACCTTAGGAAGTTGCATTTATGTTTAGATTCAGCTAGTTAGAAACACGTTTCTTTTTTAATCTGCGTTTGGATATTCCAGAGTGAATTAGACTATAGGCTGTAAAGAGAAATATGTTGGTCTAAAGCAAAAACGCAGCTATCTAGTAGAATGGTTGTTAAGCTGTACAATCAACTTACAGAGGTAAACTGATGTGTAAGTGCACCAGTTCAGAAATCCTTTCTTTGCACAATAGGGAAGGAGATATTTCCAGATGTATACAGCCATATAAAAACTAGCTGTAAGACGGCGTTTAAAACACAGTAGAAACGTCTATTTGAAAATGCTCTGCTTTGTGTTCGTTCACCTTAGGAAGTTGCATCTATGTTTAGATTCAGTGACTTAGAAACACGCTTCTTCTAAAAGCTTCGTTTTGATATTCCAGAGTGACTGAGACTATAGGCAGTAATGAGAAATATATTGCTCTAAAACCAAAACGCAGCTCTCTCAGAGAATGGTTGTAAAGCTGTAGAATCAATTTACAGAGTTAAACTAATGTGTGTGCAGCAGTTCAGAAACCCTTTCTTTGGAGAATTTGGAAACAGATATTTCCAGCCGTATACAGGCACATAAGGACTATAAACAATACTGCGTTTAAAACACAGGGGAAACGTCTATTTCCAACTGCTCTGCTTTGTGTTCGTTCACCTTAGGACGTTGCCTCTATGTTTCGATTCAGCGAGTTAGAAACACGTTTCTTTTATAATCTGCGTTTGGATATTCCAGAGTGAATTAGACTATAGGATGCAATGAGAAATATCTTGCTCTAAAACAAAAACATAACTATCTAGCAGAATGTTTGTCAATCTGTACAATCAACTTACAGAGTTAAACTGATGTGTGTTTGAAGCAGTTCAGAAATCCTTTCTTTGGAGAATCTGGAAACAGATATTTCCAGCCATATTCTGGCGTATAAGAACTGGCAGTAAGACTGCATTTAAAACACATGAGAAACATCTCGTTCAAACTGCTCTGCTTTGTGTTCGCTCACCTTAGGAATTTACATCTATGTTTAGATTCAGCGAGTTAGAAACACATTTCTTCTAAAAGATCCGTTTGGATATTCCAGAGTGACTGAGAGTACAGGCTGTAATGAGAAACATCTTGCTATAAAAAAAAAAAAACGCAGGTATCTAACAGAATTAATGTTAAGCTGTACAATCAACTTACAGAGTTAAAGTGATGTGTGTGTGTAGCAGTTCAGAAATCTTTTCTTTGGAGAATCTGGAAACAGATATTTCCACACGCATTCAGGCACATCAGAACTAGAAGTAACACTGCGTTGAAAACACAGCAGAAACGTCTAGTTCAAACTGCTCTGTTTGGTGTTCGCTCACATTAGGAAGTTGCATCTATGTTTAGATTCAGTTTGTTAGAAACACTTTTCTTCTAAAAGCCGCGTATCGATATTCTAGAGAGAATGAGACTATAGGCTCTAATGAGAAATATCTTGCTCTAAAACAAAAACGCAGCTATCTAGTGGAATGGTTGTGAAGCTGGACAATCACCTTACAGAGTTAAAGTGATGTGTGTGTGTAGCAGTTACGAAATCTCTTCTTTGGAGAATCTGGTAACTGGTATTTTAAGCCATATACAGGCATATGAGAACGAGAAGTAAGACTGCGATTAAAACACAGGGGAACCGTCTATTTCAAACTGCTCTGCTTTGTGTTCGTTTACCTTAGGAAGTTGCATCTATGTTTAGATTCAGCGAGTTAGAAACACGTTTCTTCTAAAAGCTGCGTTTGGATATTCCAGGGTAACTAAGATTATAGAAATTAATGAGAAATATCTTGCTCTAGAACTAAAACGCAGCTATCTAGCAGAATGCCTGTTAAGCTGTAGAATCAACTTACAGACTTAAACTGATGTGTGTGCGTGCAGCAGTTCAGAAATCGTTTCTGTGGAGAATCTGGAAACAGATATTTCCAGCCATATACAGGCATATAAGAACTGGCAGTAAGACTGCGTTTAAAACACAGTAGAAACATCTCGTTCAAACTGCTCTACTTTGCTTTCGCTCACCTTAGGAATTTACATCTATGTTTATCTTCAGCGAGTTAGAAACACGTTTCTTCTAAAAGTTCAGTTTGGATATTCCAGAGTGACTGAGATTACAGGCTGTAATGAGAAATATCTTGCTCTTAAAAAAAACGCAGCTATCCAACAGAATTGATGTTAAGATGTACAGTCAACTTACAGAGCTAAACTGATGTGTGTGTGCAGCAGTTCAGAAATGCTTTCTTTGGAGAATCTGGAAACAGATATATCCAGCCATATTCTGGCATATGACAACCAGCAGTAAGACTGCGTTTCAAATACAGGAGAAACGTCTAGTTCAAACTACTCTGCTTTCTGTTCACCCACCTTAGGAAGTTGTTTCTATGTTTAGATTTATCGAATTAGAAACACGTTTCTTGTAAAAGCTGCGTTTAGATATTACAGAGTGACTTAGGCTATAGGCTGCAATGAGAAATATCTTGCTCTAAAAAAAAAGAAACGCAGCTCTCTAGCAGAATGGTTGTCAAGCTCTGCAATCAACTTACAGAGTTAAACGTGATGTGTGTGTGCAGCAGTTCAGAAATCTTTTCTTTGGAGGATCTGGAAACAGATATATCCAGCAATATACAGGCATATAAGAACTAGCAGTAAGACTGCGTTTAAAACACAGAAGAAACGTCTAGTTCAAACTGCTCTGCTTTGGGTTCGCTCACCTTAGGAAGTTGCATGTATGTTTAGATTCAGCGAGTTAGAAAAACGTTTCTTCTCAAAGTTGCGTTTGGATATTACAGATGACTTAGACTGTAGGCTGCAATGAGAAATATCTTGCTCTAAAACAAAAACGCAGGTATCTAGCAGAACGGTTGTCAAGCTGTACAATCAACTGACAGAGTTAAACTGATGTGTGTGTGCAGCAGTTCAGAAATGCTTTCTTTGGAGAATCTGGAAACAGATATTTCCAGCCATATTCCGGCATATGAGAACCAGCAGTAAGACTGCGTTTAAAATACAGGAGAAACGTCTGGTTCAAACCACTCTGCTTTGCGTGCGCTCACCTTGGAAAGTTGGCTCTATGTTTAGATTTAGCGATTTAGAAACACGTTTCTTGTAAAAGCTGCGTTTGGATATTCCAGAGTGACTTAGACTATAGGCTGCAATGAGAAATATCTTGCTCTAAAACAGAAACGCAGCTATCTAGCAGAATGGTTGTCAAGCTGTAAAATGAACTTCCAGAGTTAAGCTGATGTGTGTGTGCAGCAGTTCAGAAATCCTTTCTTTGGAGAACCTGGAAACATATTTACAGGCATATAAGAAACAGCAGTAAGAATGCATTTATAACACAGGAGAAACATCTCGTTCATACTGCTCAGCGTTGTGTTGGCTCACCTTAGGAATTTCAATCAATGTTGAGATTCAGCGAGTTAGAAACCTGTTTCTTTTAAAAGCTGCATTTGGATATTCCAGAGCGACTGAGACTATAGGCTGTAAAGAGAAATATCTTGGTCTAAAACAATAACGCAGGTAAGTAGCAGAATGGTTGCTAAGCTGTAGAATCAACTTACAGAGTTAAACTGATGTGTGTGTGCAGCAGTTCAGAAATCTTTTCTTTGGAGAATCTGGAAACAGATATTCCCAGCCATATACAGGCATATAAGAACTCGCAGTAGGAGAGATTGGATCCAAGATGGACGTTTAGGAACAGCTCAGGATTGCAGCTCCCAGTGAAAGCGCAGAGGGTGAGTGGATGCCGCGTTTTTATTACCCACAGACTAGGAAATTCCCTGGCGGAGGTGCTCCACGCTCGCCAGCGCGGCTGTGTCGGCCAGCGCCGCTGCTTTGCGCCGCGCGGCTGCTTTGTCGGCACCCCGGATCCGTGGTTCTCCGTAGAAAATACACCGGTCCGGGGGCCTTTTTGGCTGGCGATTGGAGCCACGGGAAGTCGTCCATTCGTCGGTTCAAAAAGGGGACTGAGCATAGAACTAGGACAGTAGATTTCAGGGCAAAAAAACAAAAAAAACCCGCCACTACCTCAGTGCCGCTGTTTAAACCTGAGCAGTGAGTGGCCACAGGGGAAAACAAACAGACCCCGGCGCCTCTTCAACAGGCGACTGGAACACCAACTTAAAAAAGGCTCTGAGGCAGGGAGCCAGGCGATCAGGCTCGGCTGGCCCCACCCCCACAAAAGAACAGCAACCAGAAACTCTGGATTGAGAGTTTCACAGCAAGCACAGCTGAATCCGGGACGGTCCACCTCTGTGTGGGAGGGGCGTCCGCCATAACCCAGGCAGCCCGCCATTGCCAAGGCAACCCGCCATTGCTGAGGCAGCCCGCCGTTGCCAAGGCAACCCGCCATTGCTGAGGCAGCCCGCTGTTGCCAAGGCATCCCGCCACAGCAGAGACTCCGCCCCAACAGGGGCGGGCCACCATCGCCAAAGCAATTCTAATTACACCCATATAAATAGGACTGCAGGGAAGTTCACTCGGCAGTGGGGCGGAGCCCACAGAGCTCAGTAAAGCTGCTATAGGCTGACAGTGACTAGGCTGCCTCCTTGCTGGACTAGACAGGTCTGAAGGAAAAAAAAAAAAAAAAAAAAGGCGGCAGCATAAAGGAAACCCATAAATAAAACCCTAAATCCCTGGGACAGAGCACCTGGGAACAAAAAGCAGTATATGAGTACTGCTGCAGCAGACCTAAAAGTACCTGCCCAGCAGCTCTGAATGAACAACAACAGAGCTCGCAGCTCACC
>NW_016108395.1:0-2592 GCF_001604975.1 Cebus imitator
CCCTCTTGTGCACAGTGTAGTGGTGGCATGCCCCCTGCTGGCAGCAGGGGACACTGTAGGACCCTCTTGCTCAGTGTTGTGGCAGCACGTCCCCTGCAGGCAGCTGGGACACTGCAGGGCCCTCTTGCTCCCAGTGTGATGGCTGGCGCCCCCCACTGGCCTCCTTCTGCCGCACTTAAAGTCAGAAAGCCAGTTTATTCAACACCCACAGTTCTGAAAATTAAAACTGAAACAGAGCTATTACTGGAAAGAGCTGATGTCCCAGTTCTTGTCTAACTTGGAAGAAAGATTTTAACCAGGTGGCAGTACAAAGATGGCAGATAACTTTATTGAAAATAAATACAGTGTAAACAGCTTCTTGTAGAAAATATAAGTAGGCCCCAAGGGAGAAGCGTGCTGACTGCAGGAAAACAGCCCAAGAGTCCTGTGTAGGGAATTTTATTATGTACTTCATCACATTTCTGCCTCTGTCTCAACTCTCCACCTGTTTTGTCCGGTTTTTCTGCTCCTAACTTAGGTCCCCGACTTGCCTCTCTTTGGCTTGTGGAGCCTCCTCACTGTTGGTTAAGTCACATGTGTGGTGATCAATCCAAATCCACTGTTGTGGCTGGCTCCTTCCCGCTTCCCAGGAAGGCCCTACAGCAGTCTCTTCTGTACCTCCTGTGCCTCCCTATCTCTTTCAGATGCCCTTCCCTGCCCTAATCAGAGAAGAGAAATCTTCCCCAGGTTTCTCTTAAAAATGTCCCCTTTGTCCTTCTTATCAGCATGTAGCTAGCAATTTTCTGACATTTTNGCCGTTAGCCTGAGGTCTTGCCTAAGCAAATGGAAACCAAACTTGGAGTCATTTAAACTGACTTAAAAACATTAACAAACCAACCAGTCAATGACAAAAAGCCCAGCTGCCAGTTGGCTGTATGACTATTGAGGCTGAGGGAACCATCCCCCAACCGGCGATCGCCCAGCTGGAGCCAATGAGAAACATCACTTAGCTGCCACCGCTAAGAGCTCAAAGCCTCAAGCCCTATTTTTCATTCTGGTGCTTCAGGCATGATTCATGAATCATTCCTTCCTTCAAATTTGCCTAAAATTCTTCTAACCCCTAAATCCTAACTTCTAACCCTAACCCGTAGCCCTAATCCTCACCCTAAACACTAACTATACGTTAGTTTCTACGTTTGCACTGATATGTCAGTGTTGATTATTAAAACTCCCACTGCAGCTGCCTGGCCTTGAGTGGGGAGAACCTAGGTGCAAAGGATTCAAAGGAGTTTTTCGTGCCCAGTTTTCCATACCGAGATCTTACTAGTCTCTGACCCTAAGCATTCAGGGCTGCAAACAGGAAGGGATTTACTCACCATAGACGTGGCCCAGAGTTGTAGCGAGGCTATGCCCGCTAGCTCTGTGCCGTGGAGAACACAGCTCCACACTCATGGTTCCCCGCAGATGTATACTGAGGAGACTGTAACTCCGCAGACTGGCGGAACGCCGTGCCACGCATGCCGGGGCCCAGACGCTGTGCCATGCACCCCTAACTTCTAACCCCTAATCCCTAATCCCTAACCCTAACCCTGAGCCTAACCACGTTAAGTACAGCTGCTAGTTGGCTGTATGATTAGGGACGCTGAGGGAACCATCTCCACAACCGGCTGTCGCCCAGCTGGAGCCAATGAGAAACCTCACTTAGCTGCCACCGCTAAGAGCTCGAAGCCCCAAGCCCTATTTTTCCTTCTGGTGATTCAGGCATGATTCATGAATCATTCCTTTGCTCAAACAAACTGTTTAAATTTATTTGGCCTAAAATTTTTCTAACCCCTATATGCTAACCCCTAACTGGTAACCCCTAACTCTAATCCTATCCACTAGCCCTAATCCTCACCCTAAACCATAACCATACATTAGTTTCTACGTTTGCACTGATATGTCAGTGTTAATTATTAAAACTGCTGTACTGACAAGGCCACATGAGTAGTGCGGATTTTATACTAACATTTTTGGACTGAGGCCTTGCATTAGCATTAGGTGTTTTCTACCTGAACACTGGGGTTATTGTATTCGGATTTCAGAGGTCATATCTGCCTTAGGAACACTCCATTTTTCTTCTGAGGCTGCAGTGTGCACCTCACACTGCAGCTGCCTGGCCTTGGGTGGGGAGAACCTAGGTGCGCAGGATTCAGAGGGGCTTTTCGTGTCCAGTTTCCCAAACAGAGCTCTTCTTACTGGTCTCTGACCCTAAGCAGTCAGGAATGCAAACAGGAAGGATTTTACTCACTGTGGACATGACCCAGAGTTGTCCCAAACTGAGGCTGTGCCTGCTACGTCTGTGCAGTGGAGAACGCACCTCCACCATCACGGTGTCCGACAGGTCTGTACTGATGAGAATGCAACTCCACAGACTGCCGTGACGCCAAGTGAAAAGGCAGGCCCGGGCGCCCCCTGCTGGTGGCCAGGCAGTGCAGAGACCCTCTTGCTCATGGTCCTGTGCCCGCACTCCCTGATAGCAGCTAGAGCCACTGCAAGGCCCTCTTGCAGTAAGAACCCTGCCCCAGGGTCTGTGCTGAGGAGGTCGCAGCTCCACCCTCACAATGCCCCCCA
>NW_016108395.1:7127-8072 GCF_001604975.1 Cebus imitator
TTGTACTATGAGGAAACATCACTCTAGATGTTGGGAGATTGTATACTCATACCGTTTGTAATCTACTATAGAATGTTAATGTATGACCATTTAAAATTGTCTACTTCTTAGTTTACTCTGGAAAATGAAGATTACTAAGTGTTAAAAATATAATCTATACATGAATAAAATTACTAGAAATAATGGAATAACTGGAAATTCTATGCAATGTATGCAGGAAAAGTAGGGCAAGTTATGCAAATAAAGTAGGTTGTATTTTTATAAGAAAAACTATACCAAATGCACAAGTAAAAAGAGATATCTACCCTTTCCTGTGTTATATTTGAATTGGTAAAATGTTATGTTTTCAGAAATTATATAAAATTACTGAAAATTTGTCAATGTCCTCCTTATCCATGCTATGTGCTGGTATAGTGTTATGAGTCATATTTTCAATTATTATTTTAAATGTCATATGCCACAGACAAAATTGAATATCCTTGTCAGTTGTGGTATAATGAACTCTCATCAGATCTTTTGTCATACTCATTTCATGCTCTTTGTCATTTAGATATTATTTAGCCCTGATGATTTCCTAAAACCTCCTGCAATCAGCTATGGATCAGAATGTTCATCTCCAACACGGGACTCCCTCTGAGACTCAGGGAAAAGACTATGACAGGTACTCTGGTTACAAGCTTCTGATGATATTGCTCAAATAACTTTAAGACCATACACTTGACTCAGTCAAGCTGTCCAGAAGTCTAGTTGAGAAACTGATGCGTTCATGACACTGCTAATCCAAGATTCAGCAAGACAGGAAATGAGTACATGGCACTGAATAAACTGATAAAAATTGATTATAATTTTATAGCTTCTTTTGAGCATTGCTGGTTCCTTAATGTTATAGTTTCTGGATTTAAGAAATCTCTTTCTCTTAAGCTAACTATAACTCACAACAATTTA
>NW_016108395.1:9264-10425 GCF_001604975.1 Cebus imitator
CAAGAATAATCTTTGATTATCTATGATCAAAAATGATGGTTACTACAGAGAGAAATTTTATGTTTCAATGAAAAACTATAACTCAGCCAGGCATGGTGGCACATGCCTATAATCCCAGCACTTTGGAAGGCCAAGAGTTCAAGACTATCCTGGGTGACACGGCAAAAACCCCGTCTCTACTAAAAATACAAAAATTAGCTGGGCATGATGGCATGTGCCTGTGGTTCCAGCTAATCAGGAGGCTGAGGAGGGAGGTTTGCTTGTACCTAGGAGATAGAGGGTGAAGTGAGCTGAGCTTGCACCACTGCACTCCAGCCTCTGCCATAGAGCCAGATCCTGTTTCAAAAAAATTTTTTTTGATAGGAAAACTATAGCCCTTGTGGGTTATCAGGTTCTAGTCTTGTTTCTTTTCTTTGGGCTATATTTACCCCTTTGTAAACTGGATCTTGCCATCTGATGAATTTTGTCACACGATGATACATGTGGAACAAGCAGCCAAGTATTGTCTCCCCTATTAATGTATCTATTGTCAGATAATTTGAAGGCCCCCAACCCAGGAACAAAGAAGAGGAAGGTTTGGTCCCCAAAATGCATAACCAAACTGTAATACATTTATGCAATGGAATACTATTTCACCATAGAAAGGAACAAGCTATAAACTCACACAAAGACATGAGTGATCTTTCATGCACACTGCTAAGTGGAAGAAAACAGTGTGAGGAGAATCCACACAGTGTGACCTCATTTAAAGAGATTCTGGAGAAGGGAAACTACACAGATGGGAAGCCATTGGCTGCATGGGGTGGGGGTTTGAAGTGTTGCATATGATATTTTAATAGTATATACTGGCCACTATCCTTTTGTCAAAAATGCAGAATTTTACAGCTAAACGGGTAAATCAAACTCTATTTAAATTAAATAATATTATTCAGGATGTGGAGTGTCCCAGCACAGAATCCATAATACGAAAAATAATTTAACTATGTTACAAATTATAATGGCTTGGATGTGGTTTGTCCCTGCAAAAACTCATGTTGAAATTTGACCCCCAAGGTGGCAGTGTGGGGAGGTGGGCCTAGTGGAAGGTGTTTGGATTATGGAGATCGATCCCTCATGAATAGATTAATGCCCTCCCATGGGGGTGAGTTCTGTCTGCTCTCA
>NW_016108395.1:10610-13460 GCF_001604975.1 Cebus imitator
GTTTAATACAGATACATACAGTTCCACATCAAAACCTTCCTAACTAGGTGTGTATAGGTAGGTGACATACGCACATATACTTCCTAGCATTGCTAATGAGAGACAAGACATAATGTGCTCACTCAGCAGCCAGATATAAGTTTTCCTACCATTCTGGAAGGAATCAGGCTCTTTGAAGAAATCTCTGATACTAGAACTGGGACAGTAAATATATGAGCCAGGATAATCTTGAAGTATCAGAAAGTAAGCACTAAAAAAAAATTGAAATATGTGAAATAAAAATTGGAGCCAACAAAAAGAGCTACCACTAGCCAACACAGGAATGAACTGTTCAACATAATGCTGCAATGTTTAATGCTAACTAAAGCTTCAAGTAATTATCTGGGTGTCTCCATTAGTATGTGTAGGTGAATAAGCAAATGGAGTTGAATAGAAATCTCCTTTGCAAAAGATTTCCAAATACTTTAATGTAGACAGTCAGCCGTCAAGAAGGTGGAGCTAACGCCTCACTCCGTGAGTATGGGCTTTACATATGTGTAAATTTATTTTTCACATTTTTTTCTTGTGCTGTGGATGTGTCCTGGGTTCATTCTCTAAAATGCTGTTCAACTTAGACCACGAAAAAATAATAATAACCTTACAGATTATATTTCAATTCATGGATAAATATTTTAACGAGTGACTTTGTAAAAATATGTTCTGTCCCAGCTACTCAGGAGGCTGAGGCAGGAGAATTGCCTGAACCCAGGAGGCGGAGGTTGCAGTGAGCTGAGATCGCGCCATTGCACTCCTGCCTGGGTAACAAGAGTGAAACTCCGTCTCAAAAAAAAAAAAAAAAAAGTTCCTGTGGTTGATTGACTCATTGTGACTGGATCACTTTTCCAAATACTTCTTGTCTTTATTTTTTTCCAGTGTCTACCTTTTAGCCATAATACACCAGAATCAAATATTGGCCACTGGGAAAAAAATATTCAAAGAAAAAAAGAATGTGAGCCGAACTTGTGACCATGATAATTCAATGTTTCACCACAACACTTCCTAAAACAGAAAAGTTTAAAAGGATATTCAAAGTCAATTTCCTCAATAAGGCTTTGCAGAAAATGAGGAAACTAGAGAAACAAAATTGGCAGGACATCCTATGGGTGATTTTAGATGTTTCTGTGTTTTATGGAGAAAAAATACTTTACCTTTAAAATAATCACAAAGAATTATTGGAAACCCAAACTCTGGAATGTTTCCAAATTTAGTTGAACTTCTATGTAATTATTTAGCTAGTCATGAAGTTGATACTTTTTTAAAAAATCTATGCCTTATTTGTGTAATAAAATACACAATGAATAATGAATGCTCATAGGAAAACATGTTAGACCTTGTGAAAAGAAAATAAATCTTGGGGATCCAAAATCACTAAGCTAAAGGGAAATGTCAAGCAGGGAGCTGCTTAGGGCAAACCTGCCTCCCATTCTATCCAAAGTCACCCATCTGCTCACGGAGATAAATGCATGTCTGATTGCCTCATTTGGAAAGGGTAATCAGCAACTCAAAAAAATAAAACCATGCATCTTTATCTACCTATGATCGGGAAGCCCCCCGTTTGGCCTTCTCTTCAAGTTGTCTCACCTTTCTGGACTGAACCAATGTACATCTTATACATAATGATTGATGTCTCATCTCTCCTTGAAATGTATAAAACCAGGCTGTGCTCCTCCCACCTGGGGCACATGTTGTCGGGACCTCATGAGGATACATCACGGGTGCAGGGCTCCTCAAACTTGGCAAAATAAACTCCCTAAAAAATCTAAGACCTGTCTCAGATTTTCGGGGTTCATACATGTAATGTAGGATGTTAATGTTTGTAAAACACACATTATTCTATCAACCATTAAAACTATACTGCCAATTAACCTTAGACTTTCTCAACAAAATAAAAATGTTGATGAGATACGAATAATATATTTAAATTTAAATAATGTTGCAAGTTTTAATATGCCTACTTTTCATTTTTTAATATGCCTGTTTTGACTACATTAATGCTGTAAGAAAAATGAGTAATTAAAACATGAATAAAAGTGTTTACATAGGGTGGACATGTTTCCTCCAGCCTCAGGCTTGGGGTGACTTGAAAGGCATCCGCCCATCCCCAGCTTTCATCCCAGCAGTCCTGATGGTGACTCTAAGCATTTCTTATTTCTCTATATGTAGACCTTACCCCAAAAGCAAGCCCAAATCTTACAACATGTTGGGGCACGCTACGATGATGAGCAGCCAAAGCCTCAAGCAAGGGATGCTTCTGAAAACAAGATTTGTAGAATATAATGTGTGGAAGTAAAGTGTGTCGGAGTTCCTTCCCCTGCACACGGGGAGCAGACAGGAAGCTTTTGCCTCACTTTCCTCACGTGGCCTGCAGCCACGTCCCCCCAGGTCAGACTTGAGGAGAACATAATTTTGGTCTTCGCTGTGGACACGCTACCAGGTGCTCCAAAGCCATGGCCTCTCCTCAGGTAGGTCCTGAGGAAAACAAAGCTCTGCTTCTAATCCTAACCTCGTCCCTAGACTTTGACCCTGACCCTAAACCCCGATCCATACCCTGGTCTATAATTGTGACCCTGACTTTGACCCTGACTTTTTTCTTGACCCTGACCATGAACCCACCTCCAACCATAGTCCCAGCCCTGACCCTGACCCAGACCCCAATTCTAACTCTATTATTATCACTACAATCTATCTCTAATCTTACCCTCTAGTGCTAAACAGCTGTACCCAAAAGCACCTTTTGATTATTTAACTTCTTTTCCTTGAATTCTCTAAGGACATCCTAAAGGAGATGTCATTATGTGTTCTGCAGTCCCT
>NW_016108395.1:13865-25200 GCF_001604975.1 Cebus imitator
AATGAGGAAGAAGATTTTTGAGCCACTGAAACTTGGAGGTTGTTTGTCACCGTGCTTTAACCTAGCCCCCACTGACTGATGCAGGGCTGAAGAATGAGTCAGAACTGGGTCTGGACATGTGAAGTGCACTCCTCCAGGCTAAGTAAAATTCAAGTCTTGTTGCAAAGGTAACAGTGAGCACGATCTGGTATTAGGGTGAGTGTGGGATACATAAGGTATGTGAAGTGAGAATAATGAGAAGCTCAACTTTAAAAGACAGTGCTAATTTGGACTGTGGAGAGATTCCAATGTGCTACTTAGCATTTGAGACTGTGGTGGCTGAACAAACTCATTAAGAACCCTAAATGAAGGCTTGGGATAAATATCCGAGGGTGTTGAATATACCAATTATTCATTCTAGAATGGGCAGAGTCCTTGACCCCATTCTAGGGAGACTTCCAAAAGAAAAAAGACCTGCATTTCTCCAACAACCCACATCGAGAGACGTTCCTGCACTTCTGAGCTGTGGCTAACACTCCTCACTTTTCATTCTCTCCTCAGTGTTTTGGGGAAACACCTTTAACTCTCTATGACTTACAGGTTAATAAGTGGCCCTTATAATTCCCTCCAGAGATAGGAAAGACTAATGATAAGGGAGTCTGAGCTCACAGCAGCAAGCGGGCATGTGTGCTCAGCAGCAACGTGGCTCATCTGCTAGATTACTACATACGATGTTCTGCAATGTTGCTTAACACAAGGGGACTCTGTCCCGACTCAGAAGGTTTGATTGCTCACCTACTTCTTTTTCTGCCCTCTTGGGCTCCTAAAATGAAAAGAACTCTGGGGTGATACAGTGAGTCAAAGGAGTGCCAACCGTATCACAGCAAAATAAAGATCCCTAAAAAATCCCTGGCCGAAGATGACAGCCTTGGCTGGGTAAGTTGAATGTGCTGACAGTGGACATGGGAGCATGAGGGTGGTCAAAATGTTCGTATTAAAGAACTTCCACACAGACTACAAGAAAAGAGGGAGGAACGGAGATGGCAGCACAAGTCCCTACAATAAAAGCAGTTGTTATGAGATCAGTTCTATTCTTTCCAACAAAAATTAGAGACAGAAACCAAAGTTTAGCCTGAGGCGACAATTAACTGGGCAATGAGCCAGAGGCACATGTGGCATAGACAGATTTAAACATTTTCCCTTATATTAATATAAATACTAAATTAATATCATATAAATATAAACACTTGGGTCTGCAGTAGTTTTAAAGGAAATCTCACAAACAGGTTTGGCTTCTGAAGGTTAGCACTGATAGTCCAGAGAATTCATTTTGGTCCAGAGAGAGAAACAGAAGTATTTCTCAGGTTCCTTCAGGAAGGCGTCTGGCTTTGCCTCGCCTTGTATGGCAGAAGAAGACAGAATTTCACAGATTTAAGGTGTGAAAAGTCACTGGGTGCTTTAAGAAGTCTGGGATTCTTCTTAGAAAAATAAGTTTGTGGAGACAAAGTGAGTTGGAGAAGGTTGTTATTGAAGTGAAGCAGAATTGGTTTTAGTAATCTGCTTATTACCCTCATCCTCACCCCCTTAACCTCTAACCCTAACCCCTAACCCCGTGACCCTAACCCCGCTCCTACCCCAATCCCTCATCCTACTCTTTAGCCCTGACCCTTGACCCTTGACCCCAAACCCCAACACCAACCCTAAACTTAACCCCTAACCCTACCACTAACCTTAACACTTTAAATCTGCCCAGATTCTCCAGCAGAAGCAGGGACCCTTGGATCCCAGCTGTGCACCACTGCATCTGGCACAGGACTCCGTAGCAATCCCCAAATAGGCACCTGAATGCCCACTGTGCCAGCCATGCAGTGGAAGCCCGGGCTATATGCTCACCTCCAGAACCAGGGCCCAGCGCCTACATCAGGCTGCTCAGGGCTGAAGTCAGCTGGGACACCCAAGGGCTTCATAAGACCAAGGCTATCTCGTGCCTCCTGTCACAGAGTGAGACTCAGACCCAGCAGCACTGTACACCCCCTCCTTCCCTCCGCAGCAGCTTGGCAACCTTCCAAGTCAGGGACCCTTCCCTGATGACACTCCAAGCACAAAGCACTGGACTTTCACACAGTGAGGCTGCACATATTATTATGTGTAGATGCCCACCTAGGCCTTGGGGAGAAAGGGTGGTAGAGGGACCCTCATGTTGCCCTGTGGTATGCATGCTCTGGTTAATATGACTGCAAGCCATTTACGAGAAACTCAAGCTGAAACACTACTTGTTTCCAACGTTCTGTTGGCAGAGGATTTACAATGTACGCTCCCAAACAAGCTAGCCACAGAGCACACTGACTACTTCCCCTCTTAAGTCGCTCTCAGGGCCTCCACAACAGTCCTAGAATTGGAAGATTGGTGGAGAAGAACTGGGATGTCGAGGGGGTACGGGATACTTGCTGGACACCAGCCTCCCCTCACCTAAGCTTACAGACAGCCCAGATCCCGCCTGATAAATCAGACATTTTAACACGCACAGCTCTCGATAGCAGGACTTACAGATGCAAAACTCTAAGGCAAAGGATTGACTCAACTCCTTGGTGTCTCAAGGAACTAAAACACTGCCTAGCACAGGTGCACCATCAACCTTATCACTAAATACGCCTCTATATTTTATTCATCTTTGATTGTCGAAGTGATGTGATAAACACAGTGGACTAACGACCTTTGAAAACTCTTCAAGGGATCCTATCTGGTGGACCCACAGATCTGCCAACACAGAGAAGGCATTGTAAACATGTGCAGGACAGAGGCCAGATAAAACTGTCTCTCAGCCTCAAAGTGGCCTGGCAGTCACAGGAACAACTATGTGGGGTCTGGCCCTTATGAGGAGTCAAGCTTTTGACTTGAGGCACCCCACTGCACCTGCAAAACCGAGTTGTGCCTAACAAAGAAGAATCAGCCAGCCTACTCTCCCTAATGAAAGATTCTCCCCGGGGCCTGAAAACTTAGGGGGATAACTCTTCCCTTCTCAGGCTCGGTCCCAAGGTACAAGACCACGTGCACCAGCAGCATGGGCCAGCAAGCGAGCAGAAGCCTGAAAAGGGCAGGCTGGAAGACAAGGACCCCCTGAAGATCAGGAGAGAGGCCGTCTAGATACCACAGAGCAGTCACGTCAGACTGGAACACGTCCCATTTACAGGAGCCTAGAAAACCCCAGCCTCACCCTCACTTGGGGCTGACACCATTTTAGGCCTCAGCCCATCTGCACCCAGGTGCTCATGAAAACAGCATGTTGCTCCACACCACCTCGAGCTGTTTGCTGACGCTCTCAGGGTTCGAACCAATAATAGAGCCTTGCACCTAATGTCCCAGGTGGTAATCCAAGAGCAATATCTGCGTGACACGCCTCCTCCTCCACCCTCCATATCCAAGCAATCACCAAGGATACAAGCCGACCAGGCAAGGTAGCTCACTCCTGTAAGCCCAGTACTTTAGGCGGCTGATGCATGTGGATCACCTGAGGTCAAGAGTTCGAGACTGGCCAGGCCAACATTGGAAAATCCTGTCTCTACTAGAAATTCAAAAATTAGCCAGGCATGGTGGCAGGTGCTTGTAATCCCAGCTACTTGGGAGGCTGAGGCTGGAGAATTGCTTGAACCTGGGAGGCACAGGATGCAGTGATTCGAGATTACACCATTTCCCTCCAGCCTGGGCAACAGAGCAAGACTCTGTCTCAGAAAATAGAAAACAAAAGAATTTGTATAGTTTTGTCACCAGCAAAGGAGTCTTGTCCCAGACCCCAACAACAGGATTTTGGATCTCACACGAAATGGAATTTATGGCAAGTCACACAGTCTAGTGACATTAAAAGAGTTTATTTAGCCACTACTAAGTGACAGAGCAGGGAGTCCTCAGTAAGCAAGAGGAGAAACGCACCTGTTTTAAAGAAAAAAAAATGTTTTTTGAGACGGAGTTTTACTCTTGTCACAATGACGTGATCTCGGCTCACTAAAACCTCTGCTTCCTGGTTTTAAGGATTCTCCTGCCTCAACCTCCCAAGTAGGTGGGATTACAGGTGTGCACCACCATGTCCAGCTAATTTTTTTGTATTTCTTTTCCATTTTATTTTTATTTTTAATTTAATTTTTTTTATTCCATCCCTGTAGAGACTTCCAAAAATTGCCAATGCCGACTATATTTCCAGTCGTCATGGTGGGATATTGAAAAAATTTTCAATTAGCAATAATTGCACCTCAAATAAACCTCATTGGCTATGATACTGCCACTGTGCAAAGCTATTTTTTATTATTTTATTTTTAGTAGAGACTGGGTTTCACCATGTTGGCCATGCTGGTGTCCAACACCTGGCCTCAGGTTATCCGCCCTCCTCGGCCTCCCAAAGTACTGGAATTACAGGTGTGATTACTTAAGGTTTACAGTAAGTAATCACACCTATAATCCTAGTACATTAACATACAAACAAAATTACTTAATGTTTGTTTATATAGGTTATTAAGAATAGTGTTGTCTCTTATGAAGGATTGTGATCAGTTTGTGTCTGGCTATTAGTATTGCTACTTTTCTTTGTTACTATTGATTTTAACAATAATTTATAAGCGTACTATTATCTTTAAAACTTATTTTTAAATTAAGAATGCTTTTTGCTTAAAGTACTCGTATAGTTTTATGAGTTTTGGGTCTTTATTTAGTTATTAACTTGTTCCTGCAACCATAAATATTGTATAACCAAAGGTTCTCAATCCCTAAATATATAATCCAACAGATTTAACCTGTGTGTGTGTGTGTGTGTGTGTGTGAGAGAGAGAGAGAGAGAGAGAGAGGGAGAGACAGAGGGGGAGAGAGAGAGAGAGAGAGAGAGGGTCACCCTCTCTCTCCCAGGCTTGAGTGCAGTGGTGTGATCATGGCTGGCTCTCTGCAGCCTCAAACTCCTGGGCTCAAGCGATCCTCCAGCCTCAGTCTCCTGGGTAGCTGGAACCACAGGCACGAGCCACCATGCTAGCTAATTTTTATATTTTTTGTAGACATGAGGATCTCGATATTTTCCCAGGCTGGTCTTGAACTCCTGATCTCAAGTGATCCACCCACCTTGGCCTTCCAGAGTGCTGGGATTACACTCGTAAGCCCTGCAGCCTGCCCAGATTTAGCTTTTTCTAAAGCTTTTATTGAAAATAAAGTCACTACGGTTAAGATGTCTCTGACGGTTTTGCATTTTAAGTGCAAAGACTATGTTAAGTGAATTTTTCCATCAGTTGTAAAACGTGCATCCATGTTTATTTTACTCCTATGGTTTCGAATTAATTGTACCTTCTTCCTTTTTGGAAACACACGGGCTAGTGGGCTCCATGTCAGTTTGCATTTGCAGAACTACGGCACTGAACACTCTGCGCTCTGACTTCAAGAGTTGCAGCAGGGCGGCCACCAGAGGGCGCGCGTCCCCCGCCAGCACTGTGAGCGTAAGGACCCTGCAATGCCCCCGGCCACCAGCAGAGGGCGCGCTGAAGCAAGGCGGCATAACTGCCTAAGGGCCAAGCCCCTCTAACCATGAGAAGCCCGGCTCTACATAGGCTTACAACTCCAGATACGACACATGAAATTGTCTTGGGTTTACAGTTCTAGAAATTACATGTGAAATGGTCTTGGTCCATGGAGTAGGCGTGGGGTGGGGGCTTGAACTCGTTTAAGTTAAAACAATGCCTTCCGGAAAGATTCACCCATGCCATGCCTGCGATCTATAAGGTGGCACTTGGTCCGCCAGCCTTTACTTCTATTGAAATGCAGTGTGGAAGTCAAGGGGGAGGTGATCTTAGATGCTTAGACCTCCTTCCTCACCAGGTCACCGCCTCCCTGCACACTGCCATTCTCCCACCTGCGCTACTTTACAGTCTCACTCACAATCACTCTGAGCAACTGTGGAAAAAGGACGCCTGTGGAGCCTCTCCCTTGTCCAAGTTACTCTGCTGAGAGACCTGATAACTCGTCTCACTGGACCCTGGACCACCCTGGGAAAAATATCTCTGCCCCTGTATTTCAGACAAAGACTTTGAGGTGGTCAGGCACGGTGGCTAACACCTGTAATCCCAGCACTCTGGGAGAAAGAGGCAGGTGGATATGAGGTCAGGAGTTCAAGACAAGCCTGACTAAGATGGAGAAACCCCGTCTCTACTAAAAACACAAAAATTAGCTGGGCGTGGTGGTGGGCACCTATAATCCAAGCTATTCGGGAGACTGAGACAGGGAATTGCTTGAACCCGGTGTCAGGTCTCCATATGCAAACCTGGAACCTGAAAGTCTGAAGTCCTGCTTGCCTCCTGATGGTCTCCCACCACCACCCCCCTGTGTTCGCCATTGTCCCTGAGCATCCAGCAGAGCTTCCCTGGACAAGCCCCTCACCCAACCCTGCCATCTCAACTCTTCTTATGAATGTGAATGCCCCTCACCCATCCTGTCATCTTAACTGCTCTTCTGCCTCACCCCAGCCACCACTGTAACTGAACTTGTGGTCATGTACACTCCTGGCCCCTACTCACCACTGTAACTGATCTTACTCTGTAACTTTCAACTGCCTGCCCCAAACCTGTAAAACCAACTCCTATCCCACTGCCCTTTTCAAACATCGTTTTTGGCCTTAGCCGACCTGCACCCAGGTGAATAAACAGCCACGTTGCCCACACAAAGCCTGTCTGGGGGTATCTTCATTCAAAGCGCGAATTTTCAACATTTTGGTACCAAAACCTGGGATGGGGAAACTACTTCAGGAGACCAAACCCCCGTCCCTGCTCTTGTGCTCCCTCCACGAAGAGATAGACCTACCAACCCCGGTCATCAGACCAGCTCACACACACCACCGCTGTTTTGGTAAGCAGTCTCTCTTTTTTGCATTTCCATTCTTTTATCTTTTCCTTCCCATGTCCTCCCCCTTTTAGTTTCATTGTTTTTCCACCGCAAACACAAGGAAAATCAGGTAAACCAGGTTCTTCCGTGAGGTTCGGGACCAGAAAAGCCCTATGTAGGTCATGGATCCTGGGACCCAGGTTCCCCAGGGGCTGACTATCATGGAGATGTTCACCCGAGTCAATTGCCCACCAGGCTCAGGGCCGATATTGGTGGCAGGTAACATACAGGACTCTCTCTTTGACGGCTCACCAACGACGAGGTTCAACCCAGGCTCACCAAGGGATGCCTGTTGAGCAGCTGAGTTGTGTGCCTATTCTCCTTGTCTCTGCTGTCTTTCCAGACCATGAGCAATCGTCCATCCTCTATCCCTCCCTCCTCTCCACTGGCCTGTGTTCTAAAGAACCTCAAACCTCTCCAACTGTCCCCTAACCTAAAACGCAAACGTCTCTGTAAACACTGGTTCTCTTTACTGGGTCACTGCATGGTCGCAATACAAGTTAAACATTGGCTCCAATTGGCCAAAAATTGGCACCTTTCACCTCTATTTTATGAAATTAAGACAATTTTCGTCACAACATGGGCAAATGGTCAGAAATTCCCTATGTCCAGGCATTTTTTTTACACACCAATCCCTCCCTAATCTCTACTCCTTCTCTTCGCTTCCGTCTGCCCCTCCTTCCTCTGCGGGTAAGCCAGAATCCTCCCTGTCCATCAACCTTCCCACCTTTCTCCTTCCCGCCCGTGAACCAGGCCCTCATCCAGGACATAACCCCACCCCAGAGCCTTCCTCATCTTCCTCTGCCCACAACCTGCCTCCTCATGCCCCTCCTGTCACCTCCCACCTCGTACATGGCCCAGCTTACAGTTAGTCCTGCGGCTGTCTCCTGCACCCCTGCCTGACAATCCCCCTTTCAGAGGTGGCTGGAGCCTAAGGCATAGTTAGGGTGACGTTCTTTCCCTTTATCTGACCTTTCCCAAATCGACCACCGGCTCTTTTTCATCAGATCCTCCCATACTTCACCCAGTCCAATAATCTCAACCAGAGTGACTTAAATGCCATCCTTACTTCCACTCTCACCCCTAAAAAATGCTTAATATGCATTTTATCACACAGTCAACCCCAACATTACAAAAAGGTACAAAAATTAAAATCTGGCCCTCAAACCCTACCATGGGAATTAGTCAACCTTACCTTCAAGGTGTTCAATAACAGGGAGAAATCTGCCCAGCTTCACATCTCAGAGCTGTAGATGCTGCCTCCTCCGTATGACAAACCCCAGCCACACCACCTGCTCACAGAGACTTCAGAGCACCCAGACTGCAGCGCGTCCAGCTGACCCCCTGGACCTTGCTTCATGTGTCGGAAACCTGGCCACTGGGCCAAGGAGTGCCCGCAGCCCAGGAATCCTCCTGAGCCCTGCCCTGTCTGTGCGGGGCCCCCACAGAAAGTCGACTGTCCAACTCAGGTCGCTGCTCCCAGAGCTCCTGAAGCTCCAACCCTTGGCTTGGCTGCTAAAGACTGACTCTGCACGACCGTCTCAGAAGCCCCCTGGACCTTCACAGATGCCAAACGTAGGGTAACTCATGTGGAGGGCAAGTTTATCCCCTTCTTAATCAGCACGGAGGCACCCACCCCATGCTGCCTTCTTTTCAAGGACCTGTCTCCTTGGCCGCCATGCTGTTGTGGGAATAGACGGCCAGGCCTCCAGGCCTCTCAAAACTCCCCACGTCTGGTGTCAATCAGGCCAGCACTGCCTTCCACGTTCTTTCCTAATCATCCCCACCTGTCCAGTTCCCCTGTTAGGCCAGGATATCCTAGGGAAATTGTCTGCCTCCTTGACTGTTCCTGGGCTACAGCCACACCTTATTGCCACCCTCCTCCCCAAACCTGTACCTCCTTTCATAGCTCCCCTTACATCCCCCAAACTTAAGCCTAGGGTGTAAAACACCACCTTCCCATCCGTTGCTACAAGTCACTCACCTCTTCTCATCCCCTTAGAACCTAACCACCCTTACCCTGCCCAGCCCCGTACCCCATACCACAACAGCCTTTAAAAGTAAAGCGTGTATCACCTGTCTATTGAAACATGGCCTTTTAATTCACCCTCCTGCTTCTTCGGCATCTGTACTCAAAGCGGCATTACGTATCCCCTTCCGAAGCCCAAATTTCTTCCCATGTTATAATCCTTATCCAGCATACACGCGCTCCCCCTGCCAACTGCATCCAGTAAATTTCCCAAACCCCAACCCGCTCCACCAAACAACAGCTTCCCTCCTTCCTGGGTGTGGTTGCTACTTCACCTCAGGATACTAGGTTTTGCTATTCTAACTAAACCATTGTATAAACTCACTAAAGAAAACTTATCCAACTCCTCTATTAATCCTAAATCCTTTCCTCACTCCTCCTTTTGCTCCTTAAAAAACAGCTCTAAAAACTGCTCCCTCCCTAGCTCTCCCCAACCTGTCTCAACACTTTTTCATTCTATACTGCTAAAGTCCAGGGCTGTGTGGTCAGGATTCTCATATAGGAGCCAGGCCCATGGCCTGCAGCCTTTTTATCCAAACAACTTATCCTCACAGCTCTGGGCAGGCCCTCATGACAACGCCCCTGATACTCTTAGAATCCCTTAAAATCACAGGCTCCGCCCCACTTACCCTCTAGCTCTCACTGCCTCCAAAGCTCTCTTTACACCTCACACACTTTCAGCCCCTCGCCATCTCCGGCTTTAAGCAGTCGCCCCTATTGCTTAAACTGCACCTCAGAAAGTCTGTTTCTATTATTTCCTAACTGTGCCCAAATTCACTGCGCTCATTTACTTTTACATGCCCTGCTTTTCTTTAAGTTGCTGGTTTACTTTTCCTCCAGGCAATTACAGCTGACATTTCACTCTTCATCTGGCTCCCGTTCTCTGCTCAAACACAATCTTGTTAATGAAAGTGAGCGGTTGCTTATAGATACCGCATGCTTTCTCATACACCATGAAAACAAAAGCTCTCCCTCCACAGTTACCCACCAAGCCCTGTAATGGCAGCAGCCCTTTCTGGTTCCCTTGGCTTTTGGGTCCAAAGCTCCAGAAAAACTGTTGTTTTTATGTAAAGCAGCCTGGCCTCGTATATAATGCCACCAATAAATGAAGAGACAGAGCCCAACAGCGCACGAATCAGGCAAATGGCTATTCCAGACCTGGCTGGACAGGCTGGATGCTGTCTAACTGGAGTCACGGCTCCTCCCAATTCTTACTCCTTTAATACCCATCTTTCTTCTTCTCCTGTTCAGACCCTGCATCTTCTGCTTAGTCTCCCAATACATACAAAACCACATCCAGGCGATAACAAATCAGCAGATGCTTCTCTGGATGACCCACAGTACCGCGCAGTGCCTCTAAGTCTCCCAGCAGCTTAAGCATTCGTAAGGCAGAACGTATTGTCCAGACCTTCCTTATTTGCACACCTGTCCTGTTCCCATTTCCACCCTGTCTCCCTCACTCAAAAAAACAATATTGTAGGTGCCCCTGCAGTCCCCTGTCACGCACAAAGTAACCTTAAGAAACTTCACCGTCACCCCCAGAAACCAGTGCTCACTTCCTTTTCTCTAATTCTTTCTCTCTATATATAAAAAGACAGGTATGTCAGGTCTCCGTATGCAAGCCTGAAGTCCTGCCTGCCTGGGCTGATCATCTCCCACCCCACACCTGCATTCGCCATTGTCTCTGAGTGCCCAGCGGAGCTTCCCCAGACAAGCCGCTCACCCAACCCTGCCATCTCAACTTTTCTTATGATAATATGAATGCATCTCACCCATCCTGTCATCTTAACTGCTCTTCTGCCTCACCCCAGCTGCCACTGTAACTGAACTTGTGGTCCTGTACACTCCTGGCCCCTACCCCAGTACTGTAACTGATCTTACTCTGTGACTTTCCACTGCCCGCCCCAAACCTGTAAAACCAACTCCTATCCCACTACCCTTTGCTAATCCCCTTTTCGGCCATAGCCAACCTGCACCCAGGTGAATAAACAGCCACGTTGCCAACACAAAGCATGTCTGGGGGATCTCTTCATTCAAAGCACAAATTTTCAACACCCGGGAGGCAGAAGTTGCAGTGAGCCGATATCGCTCCACTGCACTCCAGACTGGGCAATAGAGCGAGATTCCATCTCAAAAATAAAAATAAAAGACAAAGATTACGAGGCTCGCAGAGGCTGTGACCAAGCACATGACCCAAGCTTTGTCAGCAGTAGCTGAATTGGAACTAGGTTCTCGCATTCACAGGGTGCCATTATGGCCTCCTGATTACAAGATCCAAAGTGTGACTGGCACTTCCATTAACATGTACATATGTTTGTCTGCAATCTATGTATGAGCACTTTCATGCATCAAATTTTGCCGAGAGTCTCTCATATTATTTTTTATTATAGTCACAAAATTCTGTGCTCTTGAGTATAAATACTT
>NW_016108395.1:26263-28622 GCF_001604975.1 Cebus imitator
CTGGAGTGCAGTAGTGCAATCTCAGCTCACTGCAAACACCGCCACCTGGGTTCAAATGATTATCCTGCCTCAGCCTACTGAGTAGCTGGGATTACAGGGACTCGCCACCACACCAGCTAATTTTTGTATTTTTAGTAGAGATGGGGTTTCACCATGTTGACCAGACTGGTCTCAAACTCCTGACCTTGTGACCTGCCCATCTCAGCCTCCCAAAGTGCTGAGATTACAGGTCTGAGACACCATGCCCAACCTTTTTTTATTTTTTAGAGATGGAGTCTTGCACTGTCACTCAGGCTGGAGTGCAGTGGCATGATCTCAGCTCAATGCTGCAACCTCCGCCTCCTGTGTTCAAGCGATTCTCGTGCCTCAGCCTCCTGAGTAGCTGGGATTGCGTGTGCCACTCCTCCTGGATAATTTTTGTATTTTTAGTAGAGACAGGGTTTCACCATGTTGGCCAGACTGGTCTCGAACTCCTGACTTCATGTGATCCACTCTCCTCAGCCTCTCAGAGTGCTGAGATTACAGGTGTGAGCCACTGCGCCCAGCCCTTCCCTGCATCTCAATGTCCACAAATATTATAAATCACCTGCTTAACTGTCTAGGATTTTCAACTAATTGTCCAATGTCTAGACAAATGGTCTTTCAAATATTTATAATAGATCAGGATGTGGACTAGGATGTTTTCTCAATTAATTGATTGATTGCAGTAAGGAAAACACCCAAACCCCTCCAAAAGCATAGAACTGCCTTTCCTGTTAGATACCTCCACTGATATACATATTGTTCAGTTGTGATGACACATACTTCATGTGCCATTTTGGATTCCCTGAGGTGCAGCCTATGGTGTGGCCCTGGACTCAGTAAGCCCCTGAAGGAGGGAAGCACACCAGCTGCTGTGGCTGCATTGCCTGTCCACACGGGGTTTCCAGCCAGACAGGTGAGCACCTGCAGCGATGCCCTCCCATCCATACCTGTCATCCTTCCTGCCCTGACTCAAGGTGAGGGCAGAGGGCCTCGAAATTACAGGTAAGTCGTCTTTTTTTTTGAGATGGAGTTTTGCTCCTGTCACCCAGGCTGGAGTACAATGGTGTGACCTCGGCTCACCAAAACCTCCGCCTCTCAGGTTCAAGTGATTCTCCTGCCTCAGCCTCCTGCGTAGCTGGGATCACATGAATGTACCACCATGCCCGGCTAATTTTGTATATATATATATATATTTTTTTAGTAGAGGCGGGATTTCTTCACGTTGGTCAGGCTGGTCTTGAACTCCTGACCTCAGGTTCTCCACCAACCTCTGCCTCGCAAAGTGCTGGGATTACAGGCGTGAGCCACTGCACCCGGCCTCAGGTAAGTCTTCTTTACTCAGTCATTTATTCACTCACTCGGCTAATTCATTCATAAATTCCATTGATGTAACTTAGTAATCCCAAATAACCTAAACTTCCACCTGCCATGCAACGCCCTCACCACACACCTTGCCTGGCTGGCTAATTCTCCCCAGGGATTTCCCATCCCTGTAATGCCGTTAAAATGCCTAAACTAGGCTGCCTGCTTATAAAACAGCAAGTGAGAGTAAAAACAAAACTGGGCTTAGATCCAACAGATCACAACTGTCACAGAAGAGGCTCGGCCGGGTGCAGTGGCTCACGCCTGTAATCCTAGCATTTTGGGAGGCTGAGGCGGGTGAATCACTTGAGGTCAGGAGTTTGAAACCCGTCTGGCCAACATGGTGAAACCCCGTCTCTATAAAAATACAAAAACCTTAGCTGGTCGTGGTGGCAGGTGCCTGTAATCTCAGCTATTCAGGAGGCTGAGGCAGGAGAATTGCTTGAACCTGGAGGGCAGAGGTTGTGGTGAGCCGAGGGCATGCCACTGCACTCCAGCCTGGGCAAGAAGAGTGGAAGCCTATGTCAAAACAAACAAAGAACAACAACAAAACAGGCTAACAAAATGCTGCGGCAGAGTATGACTTGAGAAGTCATTTCTGAGATGGGGTGAAACCTGGGAGCTGTCCAGCTACTGGAAATATGTGGCAGGAGACAGAAGAACTAAGATTCTCTACACAGCAGGACAATGTGCCTCTCGCTGTTGAGGAGACTGGGGGTGGACAATCAGGCTTAGGGCTAAGAAGCCTCTGGGAAAAGGCCCAGACCGCAGTGCTGAGCCAGCCTGGGGGCTCACACGGCCCCAAATCCCCACCCCCAATGCTATCCAGAAGGCCGCAGGCCACACCACTGCTGGGTGAGGTTGAGAAAACGCCACCTTCCCTCATCCCTTTCTAGCAACTAACATAAAAAATGTAAATAATGTTATCGAAATTAGGATTTTATGTTGTTTCAATTCAAACAGGAATAAATAG
>NW_016108395.1:29798-35138 GCF_001604975.1 Cebus imitator
GACCAGGAGGAGGTCTTCAAAAACCAATTAACCTCAGAAGGTGGGAGAAATGCTCATCCACGAGGACACAGCCATGGGAAATGATATTTACATGGCTAAGAATCTGAGTTTCCTGTGAGAAACAACAGAACAAAATATGCTCCTCGTACAACGAGAGAAAATACTATTTTTTTCCATGAAACCATAAGGGTGTGGGCAGTGTAAACCCAACATTACACATAACAGCTTCCCCAGAGCTCCATGTGGGTGGAGAAATGTGTGCTAACTGCCTCCCTGCCTGCTATCTTGGTACTGGGAACCTGTGAGAACTTCCGAGCCCAACATTCTGCTTCCCGGCTTTTCTCAACAGATGCAGAGCAGTGCATTCATAGCCCAGCTGGGCAGTACCAAAACGGCGAGACAGGCCACCAGCTCCCAAAGCTGGGCCCTCCTGGCTCCTGAGGACCCTCTGGGGATGGCTTTGGTCAGTACAGCCCTTTATTTCTCTGCTCTCACAGCCGTGGGGTGCAGATGCTCTTTCTGAAGCACTGAGACTCCCCCAACCGAGGCCAGCTGCCGGACTCAGCCACGTCCTCTCACTCGAAACTTCCTCTGCTCCTCAGTCTTCACTGCTCATCCCAACACGGCCACCTGCCCCCAGCAAACCACACCAGAGTCCTGTGCACTGCAGCTGCTCCCACAGACTCGTGCTCAACCATCACTGTGGTCCTGGCCTCAAGGTCATTGCATCTAGGAGGAGACAGAGGTGTCCACTGCTGTCAGGGCACCTGGGTCATTCCCATTTGCTCCTGATACAGTGACTCTGCCTGTGAGATCTGGCTGGGAACCTCTCTCCCACCCACTGCCAGAGACACATTCTGAGCCCAGACACAGCCTCCTTAGTCCTCCAGCGTCACTGCCTGCTGCACCCTAGGATACCTGGGAGGCTTCAGTGTGACTTTCCTGGCCAGGATCCCACCTGGCACCTGCATGGAGGCAAGTCCCTGACGTTCAGCTGGAGTTCTGCAGGGTCTGGGTCACTTTCCTTCCTGACCACCAAGGGCAGGTCTCCATTGAGGCCCCTTGGGTGGGGCTCCCAGGCTGCACTTTTGCCCCCCAGGGCTACACCACCCTTCCCATAGGCTAAGGCCTGATAGGAACACCCTGCAGGATGAAGGAATAAGAGAGGTTCCAGGTGCAAACAAAACATCAGCAGACACTTAAGTTACCGCCTGTACAAAAAACTAATGTACCCTTTACCCTCCTGTGGAAAAAGTAAGCTCTGTGTGTTCTGCCATCACTTCAGGGAAACCAGCCCCTGAATTACCCATTTCAGAAGCATGGCCCCCAGGTACACGGGGTGGACATGAGCAGAGGGGAGGGGTGTGCTGACCCACCTGACCCTTGACCCCAGCACCGTGCAGGGAGAAACACAAGGGGCGGGATTGGCTGCTGCCCTCCACTGTCACATCGAGTGAGTCTGCCTGACGCCTGAGCTGTGCAGAGCCCTCTGACGGGGGGAACACTGTCCCAGAATGGCCGTAAGGAGCAGAGGCACTGAGACCACTCATCAAACCAATGCCCTATTTTACTAAAAACCACATGTACATTACATTTTACAAAACAGTCCCTTCCTTAACCCCATAAAAGAATGGGGATATTTGGGGAGCTGCAGACAGGCCCCCTCTAAATGCTCAGGGCTACCTAGGCCTCCCTAGACCCCTGCTCCAGTACAGGGCAGGGGCAGTAGAGCCTGCTCACTACTTCCATCAGCTGAGGGTTTCTGGAGCCCATCCAGAGCCCTCAGTGCCTACCCAGGACAAGAGGGACCACCTGAGAGGCCGGCCTCAGCTGGACTCGCAGCCACTCCCTACCTGGGAGTCATCCAGTCTCAGGAGGAGGAGTGCGGGTACCCATAGTGGTTGTGGTCAGCCTCGTCCAGGGTCACTGTCAGTGACAGGCTAGGCTTCTGTTCCAGATCCTCCTTCGGGCAGTGCTGTGGGGGTCAGTCTTTGAAGAAGTCTGAGATGTAGTGGACCTGGCAGAGTGGAGGAAGGTGAGACTGGGAAGGGGCTGGGCAGGCACCAGGGATATGGGCATGAGTAGGAGGGGGAGGAATAGGGTCCCAGGTGGGCAATGAGAGGAAGAGTGCCTGTGGGGGAAGAGAGCCCTCTTAGTAGAGGACCAGTGGAGAGCACTGGGGTGCTGAGGGGCCCAGGGAAGGGCTGTGGTGTGCAGGCAGGAGACCCAGGGAAGGAACTGGGGGAAGAAGATGTGCAGGGAAGGACTGGGTTTGGGAAGAGGGGTCCCAGGGAGGAATGGGGGAAGGAGGGGTTCCATGAATGGACTGGGGTTGGGACAAGGGGTCCCAGGGTAGGATGTGGGGGGGAAGGGAGGGGTCCAGGGAAGGACTGGGGTTGGAGAAAAGGGTCCCAGGGGAGAAATGGGGTGAAGGGAGGGGCCCTCAGAAAGGACTGGGGTTGGGGGAAGAGGTCCCAGGGGAGAAATGTGGAGAAGGGAGGGTCCAGGGAAGAACTGGGATTAGGGGAAGGGGTCCCAGGGGAGGATGTGGGTGGGGAGGGAGGGGTCCAGAATGGACTTGGGTCAGGGAATCGCAGATTAGAAATGAGGGGGAAAAGTGGTCCCAGGGAAGGACTAGGGTTAAGGAGAAGGGGTCCCAGAGGAGAATTGGGGGAAGAGGGGTCCCAGGTATGGACTAGGGTTGGGGGAACGGGTTCCAGGGGAGGATGTGGAGGGGGAGGGAAGGGTCCTCTGATGGACTGGGGTTGGGGGGTCCCAGAGGAGAAATGGGGGGAAAAGGGGGTCCCAGGGAAGGACTGGGGTTGCGGGAAGGAGTCTCAGGGGAGGAATGGGGGGAAGAGCGGTCCAGTAATGGACTGGTGTTGGGGAAGGGGTCCCAGGGGATGAATCAGGGGAAGGAGGGGTCCCAGGGAAGGATTGGTGTTGGGGAAGTGGTCCCAGGGGAGGATGTGGAGGGGGAGGGAAGGGTCCTGGGATGGACTGGGGTTGGGGGGTCCCAGAGGAGAAATGGGGGGGAAAAGGGATCCCAGGGAAGGACTGGGGTTGGGGGAAGGGGTCCCAGGGGAGGAATGGGGGAAGTGGGGTCCAGGGATGGACTCGTGTTGGTGAAGGGGTCCCAGGGGAGAATCTGGGGGGGAAGGAGGGGTCCAGGGAAGGACTGTAGTTTGGGGTAGGGGGCCCAGGGGAGAAACCGGGAGAAGGAGAGGTCCTAGTGAAGGACCACGGTTGGAGGAAGGGGTCCCAGGGGAGGACTCCGTGGGGCAAGAGTGTGCAGGGAAGGACCAGGGTTGGGCAGGGAGTGGTCTCTGGACAGCACAGGGGGTGAGTCAGGGTCAGAAACTCACAATGAGGCCAGCCACAAGCACCCCCTGCAGGAGGCCAGCAAGGACGTCGCTCCAGTGGTTGTGATCAGACACGTGGGTGTAGCCCACATAGAGGGCAAAGGCCACCAGGAAGAACTGCACCCACTTCGAGCAGAGCCATGCGTGCACATAGAGCTGGGATGGGAGAGGGCGCCTCAGCCTGTGCCCTGCCAGGAACTCCCACGCCCACTGCACAGATGGCAGCTCCGAGGCCGGGGGCACAAAGCCAGCCTGCCCAGGGCTTCCTGTTTTCACAAACAAGTCAGTGAGCGCCCCCATCACCACCATGACCCACCCATTTTACACTGGAAAAACCGAGGTCCAGGGAAGGGAGTGACTTAACGGGTGAGCCCTAGAAAAACAGACTCACCGCCAGGAACACCATGCAGTACATCCCAAAGGAGGCATGTCCCGAGTAGAAAGACAACCTGGGGAAGGAGTGGCAGCAGGTTGGAGGGCGGGTGGCTCAGTCGGCATCTTCCAACCTCCCCTTGCCCCCACCCCTCCCACAGAAGGGTGGGTTCAACATGGGAGCTGCTGACATTACAGGCCACCAAATCCCAGGAGCACAGGCTGCTTCCTCTGTCCTTTCCAGTTATCTGATGATGGAATCAGAGTCTCCAGTTGGGGCTATGGCATGATACACCTCAACCGTGAAGACTGAGACCTGAACCCAACACCCAGGGCAGACAGAAGTGTCCAGCAAGCAGGCAACACCTGTTTCATTTTCACCGTGTTTCTTTTCAGGATTTTCTCCCATTTATGGAACTGAGGGAAGATTTCTTTTTATATAAATTCGAGATCCCGTGAAGGACATGAACAAAACACAGAAAATAGGAAGCAATAAAAAACTGGCAAAAAAGTCACAACCAACTTTTTTGGAACTAATCAAAAGCTTGCAGGAACCAGAGGAACACTTGATTAATGTAATCCAGTTGAGGCTGGGCGCGGTGGCCCACGCCTGTAATCCTTGCAATTTGAGGGGCTGAGGCAGGTGGATCACGAGGTCAGGAGACCGAGACCAGCCTGACCATCATAGTGAAGCCCCGTCTCTACTAAAAATACAAAAATTAGCCAGGCGTGGTGCCACATGCCTGTAATCCCAGCTACTCGGGAGGCTGAGGCAGGAGAATCACTTGAAAACCTGTGAGGTGGAGGTTGCAGTGAGCCAAGATCATGCCACTGCTTGGGTGACAGAGCGAGACTCCATCTCAAAAAAAAAAAACAAAGACAATCCAGTTGGATCTCAAAACAAACAGCTTTGTGGTGGCTTAACTCATCCTGGTCCCTCTCCCAATGCCTAGACTGTGATGGCCTGAGGGTAACAGAACACACGCCCAGCACAAGTTCCGAGAAGGGGCCTTATTTGCAACTGTGAACTGGGGTATGGCTCGAGGACTGATCTTGATCTCACCTGACTGGACATTCTCCCAGTGCTGAGGTGCTACCTGGAGGACATTTGTAGGAAACATTCACAACAAATTTGTTAGTCTCTGCAGCCTGGGGCCACAAGAGCAGATGAGGCAAAAAACAGACGAGCCAAACAGTATAGGAGGAAAGGCCAGGGAATAAAACACTCTGGGGAATGAAGGCTTGGAACCTACAAGACCAGAGCAGTGCAGGAGCTTGGAAGAGGCCTGCGAGGGCCCTGTGCTCACATCGGGCTGAGCTTCCAGCTCTGCACAAGCAGGAAGTGAAAGTGAAGGCAGAGAAAACCTGTTTCACTGGGGAAGGGCTGACTCCACAACCACGCAGACCCCCTCTACAGACTCGGGAGGGTCTTGTGGGCTTTTATTTTTATTCTTTGGTTCCAGATGTTTAAAGAAATCTCTGTCCTATCACTAGCTGACCACCAGGCTAAAAGAACAGGAGGAAATGGCCACCAATAACAAAAGATAGAGACTTCACAATCAGAAAAGTCATTAAATAACCACTGCAGCAAACAGCAAGAACACAC
>NW_016108395.1:36732-38921 GCF_001604975.1 Cebus imitator
GCCAGTCCTAGCCACTCGGGAGGCTGAGGCTGGAAGATGGCTTGGCCTGGGAGTCCAAGGCTGCAGTGAGCTGAGATCACCGTACTCCAGCCTGGGAGTAATAACTTTTCCTTATGGCCACCGAAAAGCTGAGAACAATCAGTTTGTTCTAGAGAAGTACGAGCTCTCTGAGACCAAGTCTGGTGGAGGCCAAATTAGTCCTAGGAGCCTGGTGTGGGGTGAATGCAGAAGAGCCCCAGGGCAGAGTGGGTCCTTCAGATCCTCCTGCCTGGGTCTGGGCTGCGGGAAGGGCATGAATCCACCACTCCATGGCCAGACCAGAGGTGAAACTGCACTATGCCAGCGGTGACCAGGCTGACCCAGCTAGAGTCTCACATGTCAATCCAACTGCTGACGGCCAGGGGCAGGGACTTCCTGGGGCAAAACACTATCCCCTCCACCCCTTACCTGTCTTACGCACATCTAGGACACTCGCAAAAACACAAGACACCATGAACAGGAACATTCTTAACCAATGACATACACACAAGACACCATGAACAGGAATGTGCTTAGTCAACCAGTGACATCCAGGCAGGACACAACGAACAGGAACTTTCTTAACCAATGACATCCACACGAGACACCACAAACAGGAACATGCTCAGTCAACCAGCGACGTCCATACCGGACACCACGAACTGGAACGTTCTTAGTCAACCAGCGACATCCACACAGGATACCATGAAAGGGAACATTCTTAGTCAACACACGACATCCCCTAAATGAGCAATGGCCTCTCCTGCCTCCAACCTCATATTCCAACCAAATCAAATCTCCCTGAAACATGTCTCCACTCCAGCTAAAAAAAAGCGCTAAGGCTCCCCACTGCTGCCCCCTGGTTTCAGATTCCTCAGCCTAAGAGGGACGGCGTTCCCGCACTGCCCTCCTGACCTCCTTGCTCACCCCACACAAACAGGACGCTCATGCCTCTCGGTGGCTGCACCCGACCGGCCACGGGGTCCTCACTCTTGCTGTTCCTTCTCCATGAGCCCCCCACCCCTGCTACCGAAGTGAACACGGGACAGGGGCCCAGCCAACCAGAAAACCCCTTCTGTTCGGCAGCTCCTGATTCAGGTGCGGGCACAAGACCCAGCGACCAGGTTCACCCAGGAGTTTTATTGGAACCATTGGGCAAGACTCAGGCTTCCCACAGAAATCACAGGTGCCAGGTTGTGTGCCTGGGGTTACTGGTGCCACCTCAGTCACCACAATGGGAACCGCACCTGAGAATAAGGTCAGTTCGGGTAGCAGGGAAATAGAAGCATCGAAATATCATATTGTGGATCATGACGCCTGAATCCTGTTTCTAAAGGCCCAGGCATCCCTGAACTGGCTCTTAAGAGTATAACTTCTGGGCCGGGTGCGGTGGCTCACACCTGTAATCCCAGCTACTCAGAAGGCTGAGGCAGGAGAAGCATGTGAACCTGGGAAGTGGAGGTTGCAGTGAGCCGAGATCGCACCACTGCACCCCAGTCTGGAGACAGAATGACAATTATTAGTAATCATTATTAACAGGTTAAAGATCACAGAAGATGGGGGGGAATGTGAGGAAATGGAGAATTTCCGCAGAAAAATTAAAAACACCCAAGAGCAAATATTAAAAATAAAATATACAATATGGCAATTTAAACTTTTGTGACACGAAATAAGTAGTAATCTGGTATATTAGAAAAGAGGACTGGTAACGCCAAAGACACATTGATAGAAATTATTCAAATAGACCAGGTGCTGCAGCTCACACCTGTAATCCCAGCACTCTGGGAGGTCAAGGGGGTGGATCATGAGGTCAGGAGTTCGAGTCCATCCTGGCCAACATAGCGAAACCCCGTTGCTACTAAAAATACAACAAAAATTAGCCTGGCATCGGGGCAGGCGCCTATAATCCCAGCTACTTGGGAGTCTGAGGCAGGAGAATCTCTTGAGCCCAGCAGGCGGAGGTTGCAGTAAGCTGAGATTGCACCACTGAACTCCAGCCTGGGTGACAAAGTGAGACTCCATCTCAAAAACAACAACAACAAAAAGAAATTATTCAAACAGTAACACAGAGACAGAAAATAAGAGAACAAAGAGAGACCCGTGCGACAGCACGCAGGCCTGTCACACATGACTGCAGAGACCTGTGGGACACCATGGCCATGATACAGGTG
>NW_016108395.1:39170-45318 GCF_001604975.1 Cebus imitator
ACGTGGCACATATACCAGAGACCCAAAAGGAAGACAGAGCAGGAAATCAGAAAAATTTGAGAAATATTCTCCCAGAAATGGAACTCTAAGGAACAAAAAGAAAACAAACATTTTCAGAAATAATGGTCAAGACTTCAAAATCTGTTAAAATGCACACGCCCTCAGGCTGATGTCACTCAGTTCAGAAAACTAGACCCAGGTACATCACAAACTGTCAAAGTCCAAAATATATAAGAAAATCATGTATACGGTCCAAAGAGATTTCATATTTATAGGGTCCAGCCCTATAGAGTTCTGTGAGCCCCTCCCTGCAGGTGCAGCGATGAGAAACTGTAGAAATAAAAGACACAGACACAGAGAGAGAGAAGAGAGTTTGGGGGTTCACTGCCAGCCAAAGTGCAGAGACCTGCAGTGGCCCTGAGGGCCTGGATGCTCTGACTTAATTTATTGAGCACAAAGCAGGTCGTGGGGAAGGTCAGGGGAGGTAACGGTGGTCGGTGACAGGGTCAGGTAAATCTCGTGTCTTGGAGACAGGGGGCCCAGGACTTTCACGAAGCCAAGGCCAGGAGAAAACCGAATGTGTCAGCACTCTTCACGTATTTGTCAGAAATATCAAGGACATTAAGATTATGTTACTATTATTCTTACCTTTTAAGAAAAAGAGAAACCAGGTGCAGAAGCAGGGCGTCAGAGTGGACGTGGAATGTGACCGCTGAAGCCAGCATCTCATAGAGACAATTAAGCCCCCAGATGTCTGCGGGCCTCCCTGACAGCCGTCAGGCCCACCGCAGGAGCTTGGAGGAGCGGAGTTTTCTCCTGCCTTCCCCAGGAAGGAGACACCTCAGCCATTTTGGATGCCTCCTCCCCTAGCTGGCTACATAGCAGATGCTTCCCCAGGGCGGGAGCTGCCGCACAGCCAAGGAGCCTCCAGCAGCCCTATGCGGGCGTGACAGAGGGCTTAAGAGCATCATGACTTAGGGTCACTTTGTTCACAGTGTCACCGCAGTTTCATGCTTCATAACCCGAGAGTCATTAGTAAGGTTAAAGGTTATATTGAGTATATATCTTTATAGGTAACTGTAAGATTATATACAATTATATGAAGGAATAACTATGTGCCTACCTTTCTAATTCTTTTCTAAATCAGTATTTATATGGGAACAGGCTGAGGCTCCAGACCCTTGCAGGGGCACTTTCAGGGTTCCCCCTACATATATTAAGGAAAACAAAAGAATGAGAAAATTTCTCATCAGAAATAAGAGAGAGCAGGCATGAATAGAACTTTAACAAGCCAAAAGAAAAAAAAATTGTTCACTCAGAATTCTGTAAAAATCTACTTCAAAAGAGGAGGAGGAGCCGGGTGTGTTGGCTTACGCCTGTAACCCCAGCGGTTCGACACCAGCCTGACCAACATGGAGAAACCTCCTCTCTACTTAAAAGTACAAAAATTAGCCGGGTGTGGTGGCACACACTTGTAGTTCCAGCTACTCGGGAGGCTGAGGCAGGAGAATCACTTGAACCCAGGAGGCAGATGTTGCGGTGAGCCAAGATCATGCTGCTGCACTCCAGCCTGGGCAACAAGAGGGAGACTCCATCTCAAAAGAAGAAAAGAAAGAAAGAAAGAAATAGGCTGTTGAGCCACAAAAAGATATGGAGSKGCCTGAAAYGAATATGGAAGAGGCCGGCCTCAAAGACTACACAGTGTCCGTGTCCACCACAGAACGTCCTCGTCAAACTGCTCAAAACCAGCGGGAATGAAACATCGTCAAAGCTGGCAGAGAAAAAACCAAGAGAGGACTGAAGGTTTCCCGCGGGAGGTAGGGTGAGCCAAATGACAGAACACCTTCCCAATCAGAAGGAAAATGTAAGCCAGGGCCGGGCACGGTGGCTCACGCCTGTAATCCCAGCACTTTGGAAGGGCAAGCCAGGTCAATCACCTGAGGTCAGGAGTTGGAGACCAGCCTGGTCAACATGGTGAAATCCTGTCTCTACTAAAAATACAAAAAATAGCTGGGCGTGGTGGCAGGCACCTGCCATCCCAGCTACTCGGGAGGCTGAGGCAGGAGAACCACTTGAACCCAGGAGGTGCAGGTCATGGTTAGCTGAGTTTGCGCCATTGCATTCGAGCCTGGGCAACAAGAGCAAAACTCTATCTCTAAAATAAATAATAATAAAACCTGTCAGTTGCCGAAAAAATAATTTTACTCTTAAACTTATATACATACAATGAAAACTTACAAAGCTGGAAGACTTGCAACACGTCGGACTCACGTGTAACGTGGAACAATTGTGACAGTGTGGCATGACTCGGTGAGAGAAGGGAGACACTGTACAGGCACTTGATTTATCACAAAGTCATCAATGCAACTCAGTGGGGGAGAGAATGGGCTTTTTTTTCTTTTGGAGACAGAGCCACCGTGCCTGGCCACGGTCTTTTCAATGTGTGGTGCTGGAGCATTTGCATATCCATATGGGAAAACAGTTCCCTAACCCACACTTCATACCATCTAGCACCATACACCAAAATTCATTTATTTTTTTATTTTTCTGAGATGGAGTCTCACTCTGTGACCCAGGCTGGAGCGCAGTGGCACAATCTCAGCTCACTGCAACATCCGCCTTGTGGTTCAAGCGATTCTCCTGCCTCAGCCTCCCATGTATCTGGGACTACAGGCAAGTACCATCATGCCTGGCTAATTTTTTTATTTGTAGTAAAGACAGGGTTACACCATGTTGGACAGGCTGGTCGCAAACTCCCAACCTCAAGTGGTCCACCCGCCTCGTCAAAGAGGAAAAACATAACCTGAAAATCATTTGGTAAAATCTGACATTTATTCCTGATTTAAAAAAAAAAAAAACCCTCAGGAAACTACATAAACAGGCCAGACACAGGGGCTCACACCCAATCCCAGCATTTTGGAAGGCCAAGGAGGACAGATCACTTGAGGCCAGGAGTTCAAGACCAGCCTGGGCAACATGGCAAAACACCGTCTCCACTAAAAATAAGCTGCGTGCCTCCTATTGTCCCAGCTACTCGGGAGGATGAGGCAGGAGAATCACCTGAACCCAGGAGGCAGAAGTTGCAGTGAGCCGAGACCACACCACTGCACTCCAGCCTGGGCGACACAGCGAGACTCTGTCTCAAAATTAAAAATTAAAAAAGAAGAAGAAAAGTACGCAAACAGATGGATGCTTCATAAATATAATGGAGAAGCTGTCGATTCCCACTGGGTCAAAAATGAGTAACCAGAGAAATCACCATCATGAACGGGAACAAGAGTGCTGTGTGAATGCACAGCTGGATGCTGAGCCTGTGCAGCCTGCCAGGAAGTAGAAACAGGGCACATAACTCCCCGGAAGGAAGAGACGACACCCTCTCCAGCGCTGCTTTCAAATCCCTACACCCCCCTCATGGGAGCCTCTTCACCACTGAGGTTACAGCTGCCTGCTCAGACTCCACCAGGCCCCGGGGATCACTCTCAGCATCCACCTTCCTGAACCCTCCCTCGCATTCTCTCAGGATGTCAGCACTGGCTTCCCCTCCACCCCAGCTCCTGCCTAGACTCATCCTGGGGCTTCAAGTCCACAAAGAACCTCCCGGCCCATTCCCAGCCCTTCCCCAGGTAGAACGTCCATACAGAGAACCCCTTTAGTTCTCACAGGACCCGACGGACAGAACAGATTCTGTATGCCCATGACCGCCAGGAGTATGCGGGTGGGAGGGCTGACACAGTGGTCACAAGGCCACTGGCTGCCCCAGGTGAAGCCCTGTCCGAAGAGCACTAAGCCGTGGTCTCTGTGCTAGGCCTCACTGACACTCACACTGATGGTGCCGCACCAGCAGCCGGCAACAGCCCAGTGCCCTTGGAAGCCACAGCCAGGGCACCACTGCCCATCCCTCACAGACCAAAAGCAAACTCCCCAGCTTCACTTCAGAAGGCAGTGGGCACATTCTGTGAAGTCACATCCTGAGCAGACACCTCCATGTTCTGTATGAGGGCATGGGAAGCAGAGCAGCTGCTGCCTACCAGGGTGAGGGGCTCCTTCAAGGAAGTAGGCATGGAATGGGTGGTGAGGTGAGGGGGCCCTTCCCAAGACGGCTCCTTCAGGGAAGCATGTGTGGAATGGGTGGTGAGGCAAGGGGACCCTTCCCAAGACGGCTCCTTCAGGGAAGCATGCGTGGAATGGATGGCGAGGCAAGGGGACCCTTCCTGTCCTTTCACCTCAAGAGTGCTGGCCAACTACAGCCGCTCAGACAGAAGCCTCGCAGGCAGGCAAGGGGGGCTGCTACTTCAGAGGAAACAGCTGACCTAACTGCTGCAACNACAAAGAACCTCCCGGCCCATTCCCAGCCCTTCCCCAGGTAGAACGTCCATACAGAGAACCCCTTTAGTTCTCACAGGACCCGACGGACAGAACAGATTCTGTATGCCCATGACCGCCAGGAGTATGCGGGTGGGAGGGCTGACACAGTGGTCACAAGGCCACTGGCTGCCCCAGGTGAAGCCCTGTCCGAAGAGCACTAAGCCGTGGTCTCTGTGCTAGGCCTCA
Source organism: Cebus imitator (assembly GCF_001604975.1). Taxonomy (NCBI): domain Eukaryota; kingdom Metazoa; phylum Chordata; class Mammalia; order Primates; family Cebidae; genus Cebus; species Cebus imitator. The sequence continues at coordinate 43,722 of NW_016108395.1, forward strand.
CTGACACTCACACTGATGGTGCCGCACCAGCAGCCGGCAACAGCCCAGTGCCCTTGGAAGCCACAGCCAGGGCACCACTGCCCATCCCTCACAGACCAAAAGCAAACTCCCCAGCTTCACTTCAGAAGGCAGTGGGCACATTCTGTGAAGTCACATCCTGAGCAGACACCTCCATGTTCTGTATGAGGGCATGGGAAGCAGAGCAGCTGCTGCCTACCAGGGTGAGGGGCTCCTTCAAGGAAGTAGGCATGGAATGGGTGGTGAGGTGAGGGGGCCCTTCCCAAGACGGCTCCTTCAGGGAAGCATGTGTGGAATGGGTGGTGAGGCAAGGGGACCCTTCCCAAGACGGCTCCTTCAGGGAAGCATGCGTGGAATGGATGGCGAGGCAAGGGGACCCTTCCTGTCCTTTCACCTCAAGAGTGCTGGCCAACTACAGCCGCTCAGACAGAAGCCTCGCAGGCAGGCAAGGGGGGCTGCTACTTCAGAGGAAACAGCTGACCTAACTGCTGCAACCGTAGAACTCAAGACTTTGACAAACGGGTTTGACAACATGAGCTTGCCAAATTTCCAACGTTTACAAAACTTGTGATGAGGTCGGTGGTGATATTAACTGTTACAGTCAACCCTAACCCCCAACGCAACTGTATCTGGAGATGAGGCGTTTACAGAAGTGACTAAGGTTCAGTGAGGCCATGAGGGTGGGGCCCTGATCCAGCAGGATTAGTAACCTTTTACAAAAAACACCAGAGGGCTCCCTCGGGTTCTCTGTCCACCACGTGAGGACAGAGAGCAGCACCGAAAGCCATTCTGCAGGGCCTATTCACAGACCTCCCTGGCTCTGCAACTGTGAGGTTTCTGGCAACAATCTCAGACTCCACTCCACAAAACTACCATTTGCTGAGTTTTGCTGTGGCATCAAAGAAGAACACCCACCATTATCTGAAAAACTGTTAAATACGCCTTCCTTTTCCAACAACAGATCTGTATGAGGCTGTATTTGTACTTCAACCATAAGACCTTATCACAACAGACTAACATCTCCCTTAAAAGACAGAAGCGGTCCGGGTGTGGCTCACCCTGTAATCCAAGCATAAGAGGCCGAGGTGGGAGGATCACTTTGAGGTCAGGCGTTTAAGACCAGCCTGGCCAACATAGTGAAATTCCATCTCTAATAAAAACACAAAAATTAGTTGGGCACAGTGGTGGGCGCCTGTATTCCCAGCTACTCGGCAGGCTGAGGCAAGGCAATGAATTGAACCAGGGAGGTGGAGGTTGCAGTGAGCCGAGAATGAACTCCAGCCTGGGTAAGAGGGCCCCACTCTGTCTCAAAACAGAAAAGAAAGAAAGAAAGAACTTGAGTCATGTATGGTGCCTCGCACCTATACTCCCAGCACTTTGGGAGGCTCAGGCAGAAAAATTGCTTGAGATCAAGAGTTTGAGACCAGACCTGGCAAAATAGCAAGACCCGTATAAAAATAAAATAAAATAAAAAGGTTAGGCCAGGCCCAGTGGCTCATGACTGTAACCCCACCACTTTGGAAGGGTGAGTCGGGTGGATCATGAGGTCAGGGGATCGAGACCATCCTGGCCAACATGG
>NW_016108395.1:47608-49217 GCF_001604975.1 Cebus imitator
GTGGGACCTGGACAATGCCAGGCCCTCAAGCTCCACCTGCAGGGCCACATGAAGCCGCCTTGTGACACACATGGCCCAACAGACGGCAGCTGTCATCAGGCCCAGGGTTTTCCAGAAAGAACTGGGGTGTGTCATCATTTTTCTTTACCTTTAGTCTCCAATTAGTCAGACTTTAAAACAAACAAAAGGAAATAACCAGGGTTCAATCAATCCAGACAGGGAGCAGTATAGTCCAAGTCTGGGGTTCTGAGGGCCAGAGGTCCAGTGCAGGAAGCCTCTAGGAGGGCAGCCACAGAGCCTATATGGCTGGAAACACAGGGGCGCACAACACACAGACCAGGCAGCTGCGGGATGTGGAAGACCCCTGGTGGCAGGTGCCTCGCTAGAGTGAGGGAATGACCTGGAGCTGCCTGGGTGCTCCTGGACCTTCAGTGACCACGGCATCCCTGGAGGAGCCATGTAGGGAAAATAGGGACAGCAATGCCTTCTTTGGAGACTGGGGTGTGGACGAGTTTTACGCCATGAAGACATGCAGCCCTACACCTGGCCCATGGGAGCGCAGCAAGGGGAAGAAGGAGCAATCACCGAGACACTTGCTCACCCACACTCGGCCCTGTGGGCCCAGCACAGGTGGCCAGCAGGTGGCCTGGGACCTCGATACCCCTCAGGCAAGCAGCATCGGCACAGGGAAGTGCAGGGAACCAGGGTCTGCCTGTCTTACCTGCTCCACCTTCTCCAGCCTGCATCCCTCAGCAACACCCCCTCCCTTTCCCAGCACCCTGGCAAGATCAGGTGGCCCTCAGCTTGATGCAGGCCTGTGCCGGGGTCCTCTCCTGGGGGTCTGGGCTCTGAGAGCAGTCTTGGGTGACTTGGGCTCCCTGCCTCTGCTAGAGAACAGAAAGACGGAGTCCTGATCATGCTCCCTACAGCTCTATCTGGGCGAGTGGGAGCTGGAACACCCTGGCCTCTGGATTCTAGTGTGCTGGCCACAGCTCAGTCAGGCCCAGTGGGCATTCCATCTCTCACAGCCACAAAGGCCTTGGCAGACCTGGGTGGGGGAGGAAAGTACCTGCTGTTGTCTGCAAGCCAGGCTCCCAGGGCACAGGCTGTGTGCAAGGCAGGAGGCCACGCGAGGGCTCTGCCTTCCCAGCGAGGAGGCCTGCAGAGGAAGAGAAGCAGGGTTAGCTCAGCCAGACCAAGTCCTGCTGCTGGACATCACAGGGTGGCAACCAAGAGCAAGCACTGGTCAGAGTCCATTTGGTGAGCAGGGAAGGGGCTTTGTCTCCACCTCTGAGGGCTGGAGGGCATTGGGTTCAGTACACGTGTGAGGCCACCACCAGTGCCGCCTCCCACCCAGGATCGCTTGCAGGGTAAGGCTGTTTCACCCCAGGCAGGACATGCATTTTGTGACACTGAAAACTGCCCACAAACAGACCTCTGTCCTGACCCATGCTGCAACCGGATGAAGCTCAAGAACAGCATGCACTGAGGGGAAAGCCAGACACCAACCGCCATGGCAGAGGGTACACTGATTCAGAACGTCCAGAACAGACCAATTTACAGACAGAAAGTGGCTCGTGGGGGCCAGGAGCCAAGGAAAGGGACGGTG